>NC_026003.2:83245175-83402757 GCF_000442705.2 Elaeis guineensis
GGAGCCGGGCTCCACCCACGACTTCAACCGCAAGGAGGACTCTGCCCAGACTCCTACGGGAGCCGAGCTCCGTCGCCAACTTCAACTGCCGGTAAGCCCCGTCCGGACTCCTACGGGAGCCGGACTTCGCACTTAACTTTAATTGCAGGAAGACTCCTCCCAGATTCCTACGGGAGCCGGGCTCCGTCCTCGACTCCAACGGCTGCAGACGGACTTCGTCCGGACTCCTACGGGAGCCGGACTCCGCCTTCTATTCCGATTGTGGGAAGACCTCGCCCAAACTCCTATGGGTATCGGACCTCGCTACCGACTCCAACCGAACTTCGGCCGATAAGTCTGGACCCCCTGGCGGGCCACAGTAACGGCCACAACACTGCTCCCTCCCTGTGGTGGACCCTACGCAGCTCATCACTCCCTGACAGGCCGTATTAACGGCCACGATTTTACTCCACTCCCTGCGGCGGATCCTGAGCGATTCCACCACTCCCTGACGAGTCACGACAGCGGACGCTGCTCCACTCCTCGTAACTGATTCCACGTGGCGAGCCACGGCGATAGCCACGATCCCACTTCACTACCCTCCGTAATAAATTCCTCCTGACTCTGGGCGACCCACTACCAGACGGTTACAGGCGTCGCTATCAATTTGTTGCCCCCTCCGTCTATAAAAGGGGAACCCCAGATATGTTATTCGATAAGCTCTCATTTTTACCTAGAAACTCTGCTAAAATTTTCGTTCGAGCACTCCATTCTTGTTGAGGTAGAGAACTGACTTGAGCGTCGGAGGGTTTTGCCGGAGCAACCCCACCTCCGTTTTAGACTTCTTTTGTAGGTCCCGGCGGCGACCGCAACTCCCTCGACTCCAGCTTCTCCGACGCAAGTGAATTTTTGCACCAATAGGATTGGCGCTAGAGGAAGGGCGTGTGTCTTCGCAGCATCCTTGTTCTTAAAGGAGCGCTTAACGGAGCCGCCTCCGGTCATCTTCTCCGGCACCCACTCCTCCTTTCCCCCACTAGATCCTCGCCTGATGCCTTCTTGCGAAGCATCCGCGCAGCTACCCACGGCCTCCGTAGCCATATCTCGAACCTCGATCTCGCCTCTGGTTTCCCAGGCCTCGCGCCCTCCGGCTATGGTCGCCGGTATGGAGTGGCCGGGCGATCGGCCTCCGACAGATTCCGCCAACACCATCTCGGGAGGACCCCGGCAGAAAATGACCAACATACCGGCTGTATCCCCCAAGCAGCAAAATATTGAAGAGCCCATAACCTTTACCGAAGAAGACACTCAGGGAGTCCAATTCCCTCATAACAACGTGGTCGTAGTTTCCTTGAATATAGCAAATTACGACGTCTGTCGCATTCTCGTCGACAATGGAAGTTCGGCCGACATCTTGTTCTACGACGCCTTTTCAAGAATGTCCACCCTTGACGGCCATCTGAGGCCGATTAGCTCCCCTTTGGTAGGGTTTACCGACGATGCCGTTCCGACGGAAGGAATAATAACTTTGACCGTGGCCGCAGGTCAATACCCAAGACAATCCAGGGCCCTGGTGAATTTCTTAGTGGTGAAGGCGCCATCAGCCTACAATGCAATTCTCGACCGACCTGGCCTCAACGCTCTTCGAGCCATCGTATCGACCTACCATTTGAAGTTGAAGTTCCCCACCAACCAGGGGATCGGAGAGGTTCGGGGAGACCAAGCCCTGGCCAGATGCTGCTACAATATAGCCTTGCAAAGAAGCGATCAATCCGACCCCTGTCCCGTCGATGGACTGGATGCTCGCGATGATCTCATCGAAGAAAGGGGCACCCCAATCGAAGATCTGGTACCAATCCCTTTGAATGATGGGGATGTGGAGCATGTAGCGATGATCGGCTCCAACCTAGGGGAGGAGGTGCGGACGCGTCTTATTGATTTTCTACGAAGGAATGCGGACGTTTTCACTTGGGTCCCAGCAGACATGCCAGGGATTGACACGGAGGTCATGAAGCATCATCTGGCCGTCGATCCAAAGCATCGACTGACGAAAGAAAAAATCCAGAGTCACGCTTTGAAGAGGCAGAAGGCGATAGCCGAGGAAGTGGATAAGCTCCTTAAAGCCGGATTCATTAAGGAAGTCAATTATCCCGATTGGATTTCCAACGTTGTCCTGGTCAAAAAAGCAAACGGCAAGTGGAGGATGTGCATAGACTTCAAAAAGCTGAATAAGGCCTGTTCGAAGGATAGCTACCCCCTTCCCAGAATCGATCAACTGGTGGACGCGACCTCGGGCCACGAGCTCCTCACCTTCATGGATGCATTCTCCGGCTATAATCAAATTAGAATGGCGCCGGAAGATGAAGAAAAGATAGCCTTCATCACTAATCACGGCCTTTACTGTTACAGGTCATGCCTTTCGGCCTCAAAAATACGGGCGCAACCTACCAACGGTTGGTGAACAAAATCTTCAAGAAGCAGATCGGCCGCAACATGGAGGTCTACGTGGATGATATGCTCGTAAAAAGCAAGTCTTTCAGAGATCATGTCGCCGACCTCGAGGAGACCTTCGACGCTCTCCGAAAATATAGAATGAAGCTGAACCCAACTAAATGCGCTTTCGGAGTAACCTCAGGAAAGTTCCTGGGCTTCATGGTATCAGGGCGCGGGATCGAGGCCAATCCAGAGAAAATTTATGCCATCCAGGAGATGGCTGCCCCAAAGTCGATAAAAGAGGTTCAGCGCCTCACGGGGAGGATAGCGGCCCTTAATCGCTTCGTCGCAAGATCGGCCGAACGGTGCTTGCCCTTCTTTCAAACCCTCAAGCAGTCGAAGAACTTCTGTTGGACCTCTGAGTGCCAACAGGCGTTGAAGAATTGAGGAGCTACCTTGGCTCACCCCCGCTGTTAGCAAAGCCTGAGCCTGGGGAGGAGCTATTTTTATACCTGCGGTCTCTCCCATGGCCCTCGCGGCCGTTCTTGTCAAAGAGGAAGCGAAAGTCCAGCGGCCAATCTACTACGTTAGCCGTGCATTGAGGGATGCCGAGACCAGGTACACCAAATTAGAAAAACTGACTTACGCCTTATTGATTGCAGCCCGGAGGCTCCGACCCTACTTTCAAGGGCATACCGTGACGCTACTCACCAATCAACCAATCAAGGCGGTTTTACACCACGCGGACACCTCTGGGAGGATGGCAAAATGGGCGATCGAGCTCACGAAATTCGACATCAACTATCGACCCAGTTCAGTGGTGAAGGCCCAAATACTGGCAGATTTCATAGTAGAGTGTACCATCCCAGAGGAAGCTGAACATGAACAAAGCAAAGTTGATGACCTGAAGTCCCAACCGAACTCCCACGAAGAGGAGGCCGATCCCTCTGATCGCTTTTGGGCCCTCTATGTGGATGGATCTTCCAACATGTCGGGCGCAGGTGCAGGCCTGATCTTGGTCAGTCCGGAGGGAGTCATCGTGGAATACGCTCTGCGTTTTGAGTTTTCTGCAACAAACAATGGAGTGGAATACGAAGCTCTGATCGCAGGACTAAGGATTGCCAAAGAGCTGGGAATAGGTCAGCTCCGGGTGCACAGCGACTCTCAACTATGTAGGAACCAGATCTAGGGTTTCAGGGTTAGATCTTGAAACTTTTTCAAGATCATACAGCGGAAGACTAAAATAAATCAAAATTTATTTTTTAAAATTAGAAAATCCTAGATCTAAGATCCTATTATATGATTATTACATAGCATTAAATCAGAAATTAAAATATATATAAATATAGTATGAACTACATGTTGATCATATCAACATGTTTCTATACTAGCTACATCTAATGTATGTATTAAACAATAGATCAGATCTATTACCTTGCAAGTTAGATGTTCTAACCTTGTTGATCTGGGCTTGAGGATGATGTTGCAAGCCGCACATGCATCTGGCCTCTAGGAGTCATCCACACGAGCCCACGAATCTCGATCAGAAGTCCTGCTTCAGGAAATCAGCACAGTATGCTAGTACTGCGCTGATCCTTCTTTGATGGTTGATCAGGTGCCTCCTTCTTGATTTGGACTCTTCCAAAGATGGAAAGTAGAAGGAGGAGTTTCATATCTGAGACACTCTCAGGAAACTCAAGATGGAGGGAGGAAAGATATGAAAATAAAAACCCTAGAAGAAGACCCTCTTCTTCTTCACATTTTTCTCTCTAGACACCCAAATTTGCATCTTTTATATCTCCACGACCCAAAGGTATTTCTCTCTAATTTCTATATGGCACAAAGGACTCTCAAATATCTGACTTCTCCTAAAATTTTCTGAAGAAACTCATCTTATATAGAGAGATATGATAGAGTCCTTGTCTAGGTCAAACACCTAGTCAAGGCTTATCCAAACATGGCAAGTTAAGGGACGCCCAACTCTTGAGCACCTCCTTCATATTTTTGTGTATGGATTAATATAAAAGGGTTTACAATGTATACCCTAAAAGCCATGAAAATTCCAAAAAAAATTTGGATAAATTCGGTGCAAAATTGAAAGAGTTTTGGATTTCTAAAACTCTATCTCATAGAATTCGAAATCCAAACTTATTTCTTTTAGATTTGATCCAAACCACCTTCCATGTAAGAAAGAAGAGAGGAGACCTTTTGTGAACGTGGGAGAGATCTGAGAGAGGGCTTTTGTCGCACAAAATAAGTGGAGATTGGCGTTGAATAAGAGAGAGGGCGTGGAGAAGGCTTATGTGGCGCAAGGTGGAATCCTAGTCTTACTAGGATTCTGTCTTATGACTTGTTTTAATTTGGTTTCCCAAACCAAATCAAATCAAAATTAGATCAACCCAATTAAAATAGGTCTTAACCCAATTAAGAATCTAATTTAATCAGATTAAATTAGATTTAAATCTGATTTAATTTTCTAATCAAATTAGAAATTAGATTGACCCAAGTCCTAGTTGAACTAGGACTAGTTTTTCCTTGCACTTGGCTTATCCAATAAACCAATTGGACTTGATTCAATCAAGACTAAAATAAATCTAATTAAATTATATTTAATTAAACTTAATCTCAGCCCATTGGCTTAATCAAATTAAGCCAATTAGCAATCGAATTGCTAATCGATCCTCCTGCAACACTTGCACTGGGTTAAATGTCAATCGTATTGATCATTTAACCCTAGAACGATTCTTAATCGTTGATCAACCATCTGATCGGATCATGAACTCTAATATGTGTGACCTCATAGGTCCGAACCTAAGCCAGTAGCATAGGAACAAATTCTTATACCAATCAAAGTGACCATCTAGCAATGGTACCCGACGACCGGATAGGTCGAATGTGTAGAACAACATCCTTAGAACCCATGCGGATATAGTTTTCATATAATTCATCCCCTTGACCAAAATGATCATAGGACACCCCAGAGTTTAACTATCAACTCTGATCAGGTTGTCCACATTGTATTTCAAAATATCAAATCCATCTGATAGATTACCCTGGCCAAGGTTTTGCTAAATTGAAATACAGCGACTCATTCTTCTCCAACTCTTGGAGTGGTCAATCCCATCTCGATCACACTCTAACTTCACAAGTACTTGACTGTGCCCAGAAGCCTTCCATCCCTGAATTAGAAATTCAGTTAGTCCAGTACCAAAGCACAGTGAGTTGCTTGCAAGTCACTGAGGCGATCTCAGGTCTAAGGGACACTTATACCTATATCCCATCAGAGATATTCTCGACAGTAGAATACTCTGGAGTTGGTCACGTTCAATGATGATGTACCCTTACATCTCACCTGTATGCCATACCAGTGTCTCCACACTCCTTGGTTAAGAGGATAACCAACCCATATGGCCTACAGCGACCTATGCTCGATAGAAGCTGTCGTCCTTATTAACAGCCTATCATTTGGTCGTGAACAGTTTTAAGGACTAATCGATAAATCCTCTCTTTATCGAACTCAAATAGTCCTAAGGACTTCATCATAACAACGGAGTTCATTAGAAGATGAAAGCTTATGATGAAAATACCAAATATATTTTATTTATTAACAAATCAATTACAATACTTGGTTGCTCAACCGTCAACAGCTTGACGATTGGCTTTTTGGGACACATTTTCCAACAACTCCCACTTGTCCTAAAGTCACTCGGCACAGTATCTAATACCCATCTTTGACTTGTGGTTGTCGAACTCCTTTATTGCCAGGGCTTTAGTGAAGGGGTCGGCTAGGTTCTCCTTTCCGTCGATCTTCTGAAGGTCGACGTCACCTCGATCCACGATCTCCCAGACCAGGTGGAAGCGGTGCAAGATGTGCTTCGTCCGCTGATGTGCTTTGGGTTCCTTCGCCTAAGCTATGGCACCAGTGCTGTCGCAATAGAGTAGGATCGGACCATCGAGGGAGGGTGCTACTCCGAGCTCGTTGATGAATTTTCTCAGCCACACAGCCTCCTTCGCGGCATCTGATGTTGCGATATACTCCGCTTCACAAACAGAGTCTGCCACAGTATGCTGCTTGAAACTCTTCCAGCAGATGGCTCCACCATTCAGAGTAAAGATATAACCCGACATGCTCCTGCTGTCATCATGGTCAGATTGGAAGCTGGAGTCTGTGAACCCCACAAGTTTCAGATCTGACTCGCCATAAACCAACCATTGGTCCTTAGTATTTCTCAAATACATAAGGATGGCTTTAACCACTTTCCAGTGATCTTCTCCAGGATCAGATTAGTATCTACTCACTACTCCAAGTGAGTATGCCACATCTGGTCTTGTACATGTCATGGCATACATGATAGATCCCACGGCTGAAGCATATGGGACTCTACTCATAGCTCTCTCTCTTCAGGAGTTGTCGGACAATCCTTCTTAGAGAGAGAAATTCCATGGCCTATCGGTAGATAGCCCTTCTTGGAATTTTCCATGCTGAACCTCTTCAGCACAGTGTCTATGTACATGGACTGGGATAACCCAAGCATCCTTTTAGATCTATCCCTATAGATCTTCATCCCTAGGATGTAGGATGCTTCACCCAAGTCCTTCATGGAGAACTGTGATGACAACCAAACTTTTATTCCCTGTAGTGCGGGGATGTCATTCCCGATTAAGAGAATGTCATCCACGTACAAGACAAGGAATACCACAACTGGACCATTTGCCCATTTATAGATGCAGGGCTCTTCTCCATTCTTAATGAAGCCATACGTTTTGATCACCTTATCAAAATGCATGTTCCAACTCCGAGAAGCTTGCTTCAGTCCATAAATAGATCTCTGAAGCTTGCACACCTTGGACTCATCTGTGGATGTAAACCCTTCAGGTTGTATCATATACACCTCTTCAGTCAGCTCTCCATTCAGGACAGCTATCTTTACATCCATCTGCCAGATCTCATAATCCAGATGGGCAGCTATTGCAAGCATTATCCGAATAGATTTGAGCATTACCACAGGGGAAAACGTCTCGTCATAGTCAATACCATAACGTTGACGATACCCCTTAGCAACCAGACGGGCTTTATAGGTCTCCACCTTTCCGTCTGCACCCCTCTTCCTTTTGAAGACCCATTTACACCCAATGGGTTTAACCCCTTCAGGTGGGTCAACCAATGTCCATACATCGTTGACCTTCATGGACTCCATTTCAGATTTCATGGCTTCAAGCCATTTCTCGGAATCAGGTCTCTGCATAGCATCCATATAGGTGATCGGATCCTCATTATTCTCATCAAGTTCGATGGGATCATCGTTCCGGATCAAAAATCGTAGTATCTGTCCGGCTGACGCGGTATTCTACCGGATCGCCTTAATGGTACAGGTATATTGGGCTTCGAATCTGATCTAATCATATCTGACTCAGGTTCAGCTATTGGTGTCGATCCTTCTACCTGTTGAACTTCATCAAGTTCAACCTTAGAGGCAACGGTTCCTTCACCAAGGAACTCCTTTTCTAAAAAGATTGCCTTAAGGCTGACGAACACCTTTTGTTCATCAGCATGGTAGAAAAAATATCCTTTTGTCTCTTTGGGGTACCCTATGAATGAGCATTTGTCAGACCTAGATCCAAGTTTGTCTATGACTAATCGTTTGACATAGGCCGGGCACCCCCAGACCCTAAGGTGTGAAAGTGCTGGCTTACGTCCCGTCCATATCTCATATGGAGTCTTGATTACAGACTTACTTGAAACCCTATTTAACAGATAACAGGCCGATTCGAGTGCATATCCCCAGAAGGATATCGGCAAGCTAGCAAAACCCATCATGGATCGGACCATGTCTAACAGAGTCCGATTCCTCCTTTCAGATACACCATTATGCTGTGGTGTTCCTGGAGGAGTCCATTGGGAGAGAATCCCATTCTCTCCTAGATATGTGAGAAATTCACTAGAAAGGTACTCTCCTCCTCGATCAGATCGAAGAGTTTTAATACTCTTCCCAGTTTGTTTTTCTACTTCACTTCGAAATTGTTTGAACATTTCAAATGAATCCGACTTATGTTTCATCAGATAGACATATCCATATTGGGATAGGTCATCCGTGAAAGTTATGAAGTAGAAATATCCACCTCTAGCACTGGTGCTCATGGGCCCGCATACATCAGTATGTACTAGGCCCAAGAGCTCAGTAGCTCTCTCACCTTTTCCAGTAAAAGGTGACTTGGTCATTTTACGAAGAAGACAGAACTCACAGGTTGGAAGTGATTCACAATCACTGACTTTGAGGATTCCCTCTTGAGTCAACCTGTTTATTCTGTTCTTGTTTATATGATGTTGCTCCTAGATTGATTTTGATGATTACAAAGCAGATTGAAGGGATACAAATATTTTTATTTGAAAAAGTCTTTATGCTCTTCAGGGGCAAAATCATAATTTTACTAAAATTCTGATTTGATAGTATCATTTGGTAGAACAAATGATTTGTAATCTATTGGTGAAAATTTCATTATTTTTAGACTTATATTTTTGAAGTTATGAATGTTTGAAGTGCATGAGTCAACTCATGGCACAATGAGCTGCTTGGCACGCTAAAATTTCTCTTGGCACGCTGGTTTTTTGGCTTGGCATGACCTGTGAGTCGACTCATGAGTCGACCCACAAGGCATGAGTCGACTCATGAGTCGACTTCTGCTGTTTTGGGTCAAAATATCCAGAAACCCAAATCTCTGGTTTTTGCAACAGAGGTCGACTCATGAGTCGACCCCTGAAGCATGAGTCGACTCATGAGTCGACCCCTGCGACGGGAATTGTCCGCAACGGCTAGTTTTTTGCCCATTTTAGTTGCCTTTAATGCTCATTTTAAATGCTCTAACGGCTCTTTTTCTGCCTAAAATATTTTTCCTTGTTTCTTAAAGCTATAAAAGGTTTCAAAAGGTAAAAAACAAAAAGAGATCTACAATATACACGAGAGATACAAGAGATCTACAATATACACAAGAGACATACGAGAGGTTTTGAAAGAGAAAAGCAAGAGCGTTCAAAAGGGCATTCAAGAGCATTCAAAGAGAGGGTTTTTCAAGCCAACTTTTCAACCTTGATCAAGAGCTCTTTCAAAGCCTTCAAGAAGCCTTCAATCAAAGCTCACCTATTCCTCAAGCGTTCATTCAACTCTTCATCCACCTTGAGGAAATCCAAAAGGGGCTTCTTCATTTGAGTAAAGTGTATTTAATTTATATTCGCTCATTTAAGGAGTTATTCTTGTACTTATTTGTGCTCTAAACTGTCTTACTCTTTGTGAGTAATTGTTCTTATTTTTGGAGGGTTTTCAAAACAAGGGAAGGTTGATCCGAACCTGAAATCGGAGTGTATTGGGTTGGCTTGTACCCAAAAAATAAGTGGACTAGCTTGGGATAGCTAGTGTCGGAGGTTCCGACATTTGTATTCGGGTTGAATACAAGTATAGTGGATTGGAATTCCCATGTAGGAGCTTGGGGAGTGGATGTAGGTGCAAGGTTGGCACCGAACCACTATAAATCTTGTGTTTGTGGTGTGCTTTATTGTTTCTCTTTATTTCTTTATTATATCCTTGCATTCTTGCTTTAGGTAATTAATCTTGAACTAAAGTCTTTCTCCTCATTCATCAAGCTTTTAACAAATACTTTTCATAAGTAATTAGTTAAGCTTAAATTTTTTAAAACCCAATTCACCCCCCTCTTGGGTTGCATAGCTGGGCAACAAGTGGTATCAGAGCCCGGTGCTCTAGCCCTTCTTTGATCTAACAATCAAAGAGCCAAAGATCTATGGCAACCCATGTCGGTACTTCTCTAGCCGAGGGGCAATCTACCAACCGACCTCCACTTTTCAATGGGTCTAATTACACCTATTGGAAAAGCTCGGATGAAGATATTCATACAAGCACTCGACTATGATATGTGGAGTATCATAGTGAACGGTCCTCACACACTCACCAAGATTATAGATGGTAAGGAGTCAACCAAACCCGAGAAAGAATGGGATGAGGTTGATAAGAAATTGGCACAATTAAATGCTAAAGCTATGAATGTTCTTTATTATGCACTTGATGCAAATGAATTTAATCGCATTTCTACTTGTGCATCTGCTAAAGAAATATGGGATAGGTTAGAAGTAACCCATGAGGGAACAAATCAAGTAAAAGAGTCTAAAATAAACATGCTTGTACATAAATATGAATTGTTTAAAATGGAGCATGATGAGTCCATAACTGCTATGTTTACTCATTTTACTGATATAATTAATGGTTTGAAGAGTCTTGGCAAATCTTATACTAACAGTGAGCTTGTAAGGAAGATTCTCAGGTCATTGCCAAGAACTTGGGAAGCCAAGGTGACTGCCATCCAAGAAGCAAAGGACTTGAACACTCTACCTCTAGAAGAGCTTCTTGGATCCTTGATGACTTATGAACTTAGCATGAAGCAACATCAAGAGGATGAAGTCAAAAAGAAAAGAACCATTGCCCTCAAATCCACAGCTTCGCCTGATGATGAAACGGATGACACTGAAGATGAAGAACAGGATGAAGAGATGGCACTCATCACCCGGAGATTTAAGAAGTTTCTAAGAAAAAGGAAACAGGGGATGAGAAAGAAGTCATTCACAAAAGGGGAACAAAGCAAAGAGAAAGAGAAAGATCAACCCCTTATATGCTACGAGTGCAAGAAGCCGGGACATTTCAAATCCGAATGTCCACAACTGAAGAAAGGTCCCAAAAAGTTCAAAAAGAAAGCAATGATGGCGACTTGGAGTGCGAGTGATGACTCAAGCTCCGATGAGGAAACCTCAACAGAACAAGCCAACCTGTGCCTTATGGCACACGAAAATGAGATAACTTCTGAATCCCTAGTGAATTTACTTTTGAAGAATTGCATGAAGCATTCTATGATTTAATTGATGAATTAAAGAAACTAGGGATGAAAAACAAAGAACTAAAATTGGAAAATCAGTCCTTAGTGAAACAAGCTGAAAACCTTTCAATTGAAAAATCCACCTTGATTCAAGAAAATCAAAGCTTAAAGAATGAAATTAACAAGCTGAAACCTATAGTAGATAAGTTCACCTTAAGTTCAAACAAACTAAATATGATTCTTGATAATCAAAAAGTTGTATATGATAAGGCTGGACTTGGCTATAACCCCTTGAAGAAACAAAAATTTCTGAAGAATATTTATGTAAATTATTCAAGTAACAAGTCTACAAATATTACTTGTTTCAAATGTGGTAGAATAGGACATAAATCATACACATGCCTTATTAACAAATCTGCAAACACAACTATAAAGAAAATATGGGTTCCAAAAGGAACCATTTTGACTAACCTAAAAGGACCCAAGAAAGCTTGGGTACCTAAGACAGAAACTTGACTTTTGCTTGCAGGTGTGTCTAGCATCCCAAGGAGGAAACAGGAAATGGTATCTTGACAGTGGATGCTCGAGACACATGACTGGTGATGAATCATAATTCATCACGCTTGATGCTAAGGATGGAGGGATGGTCACCTTTGGAGATAATGGCAAAGGAAAGATCATCGGGATAGGTAACATTGGTATCACTCCCTCCAAATACATTGAAAATATTTTGTTAGTTAAAGGTTTAAAGCATAACTTACTTAGCATTAGTCAATTTTGTGATAAAGGGTATAAAGTTATTTTTGAATCATCTGTTTACATTGTGACTAGTCCTATTAACGATGGCATTAAATTTATAGGACATAGGCATGGCAATATTTATATGGTAGATTTGAATGATTTAGCCAAATTAGACATGCAATGCCTAGTATCCTTGAATGCTAAAGTTAATGAGACTAGTTGGCTGTGGCATCGTAGACTTGCACATATTAGCATGCATTCTCTTTCAAAATTAATTAAGAAAGAATTAGTTCTTGATTTGCCAAAACTGAATTTTGAAAAGGATAGAATTTGTGATGCATGCCAATTAGGTAAACAAACTAGAGTTTCATTTAAATCCAAAAATATTGTTTCAACTTCTAGACCTTTAGAGCTCTTGCATATGGACTTATTTGGACCATCTAGAACCACTAGTCTAGGAGGAAAATGATATGGTTTTGTAATTATAGATGATTACTCTCTTTTATTTGGGTTTTCTTTTTGGCACACAAAGATGAAACTTTTCATATTTTCACTAAATTTCACCGAAAAGTCACTAATGAAAAAGGGTTTTCAATTCAAAATATTAGAAGTGATCATGGAACTGAATTTGAAAATCAAGACTTTGAAAATTTTTGTGATGAAAATGGAATTGGCCATAACTTCTCTGCTCCTAGGACACCCCAACAGAATGGGGTAGTTGAAAGAAAAAAAGAACCTTAGAAGAAATGGCCCGTACTATGCTTTGTGAAAGCAACCTTCCAAGATATTTTTGGGTGGAAGCAATTAACACAGCATGTTACATTTTAAATCGTGCTTTGATTAGACAATTTTTAAAGAAAACCCCCTATGAACTTTGGAAAGGAAGAAAACCAAATATTGCATATTTTCATGTTTTTGGTTGCCGATGTTTTGTATTAAATAATGGCAAAGAAAGACTTGATAAATTTGATGCAAAATCAGATGAAGCAATCTTTCTAGGTTACTCCTCCACTAGTAAAGCATTTAGAGTTTTCAACAAAAGAACTTTAGTAGTTGAGGAGTCCATACATGTTGTTTTTGATGAATCTAACGATCTTCCTTCAAGAAAGAATGAGGGTGTTGATGATGTAGATCCACTAATAGAAGGTATGAAGGAGATCACTCTGAAAAATTCAGCAACTCCAGAAGATAAGGATCAAGAAGACAAACAAGATGAGAGAGGTGAAGAAATTCAAGAACAACCTCAAGGTACAAATGACCTACCCAAGGAATGGAGGTATGTTCACAACCACCCTAAGGAGTTAATTATTGGTGATCCTATGCATGGGGTAAAAACCCGTTCTTCACTTAGAGATGTAGTTAATCATTGTGCTTTTGTATCTCATCTTGAACCTAAAACTTTTGAAGAAGCTGAAAATGATTATAATTGGATTAATGCAATGCAAGAGGAACTTAATCAATTTGAAAGAAATAATGTTTGGACCTTAGTATCAAGACCTAAAAATTATTCAATAATTGGCACAAAATGGGTCTTTAGAAACAAATTAGATGAGCATGGAAATGTAATTAGAAATAAAGCAAGACTGGTTGCTAAGGGATATAATCAAGAAGAAGGAATTGATTTTGATGAAATCTTTGCACCTGTTGCTAGATTAGAAGCTATTAGACTTCTACTTGCATATGCTTGCTTTATGAAATTCAAATTATTTCAAATGGATGTTAAAAGTGATTTTTAAATGGATATATTGCTGAAGAAGTATATGTAGAATAACCCCCTGGATTTGAAAATCATGCTTTTCCTAATCATGTCTTTAGATTAAATAAAGCTTTATATGGATTAAAACAAGCACCTAGAGCATGGTATGATAGGCTAAGCAAATTTCTACTAAATAATGGTTTTTCAAGAGGTAATGTAGATACAACCCTCTTTATTAAAAGAAATCAAAATGATATGCTAGTTATACAAATTTATGTTGATGACATAATTTTTGGGTCTACTAATGAATCCCTTTGTCAAGACTTTGCTAAGCTTATGCAGGGGGAGTTCGAGATGAGCATGATGGGAGAACTCACCTTCTTCCTCGGACTCCAAATCAAACAATCAAAAGAGGAATCTCCATCACCCAAAGCAAGTACACCAAGGAACTACTCAAAAGATTTGGAATGGAGAACTGCAAACCAATTGGCACACCAATGAGTCCCTCATGTAAGCTTGACAAGGATGATGAAGGTAAATGTGTAGACTTAAAATACTATAGAGGTATGATTAGCTCATTATTATATTTAACTGCAAGTAGGCCTGATATCATGTTTAGTGTTTGTTTATGTGCTAGATATCAATCTAATCCTAAAGAATCTCATTTGAATGCTGTTAAAAGAATCCTTAGATACTTAAATGGTACTCAAACTCTAGGGTTATGGTACTCTAAGGACTCACAAATTGATTTATTAGGATATTCAGATGCTGATTTTGCTGGATGTAAATTAGATAGAAAAAGCACAAGTGGAACTTGCCAATTTCTTGGAGTTAACCTAATCTCATGGTTTAGCAAGAAACAAAATTCGGTGGCACTGTCTACGGCTGAGGCCGAATACATTGCAGCCGGAAGTTGTTGTGCTCAAATCTTGTGGATTAAGCAACAACTTGAAGACTTTGGAATCAAACTTAATGAAACACCAATAAGATGTGACAACACAAGTGCCATAAATCTATCTAAAAATCCAATTCAACACTCAAGATCCAAACATATTGAAATAAGACATCATTTTATAAGAGAACATGTTCAAAACAAAAATATAATTCTTGAATATGTTTGCACTGAAAATCAATTAGCTGATATCTTTACAAAGGCCCTTAGTGAGGATAGATTCTGTGAAATTAGGAGAAATCTAGGAATTCTAGATCTATATGCCTAAATTTTTCTCAATTTCCAAGAATTGATGTCAAAAATTCTTAGAGCTCAATTTCCAACATCTATCCTGGTCCCAAAAGCTCAAGTTTATTATTCTAAAAACTTATCTTTGAGCAAAACTCCTTCTCCCAAAATTTCAAATTTTTCTAGAATTTATTCACATTTTTTCTGAATTTCTGAACTTCATGAGTCGACCCCCATGAGTCGACTCAATGGCAAACTTGTTATTTCCTCAAACTTCCCACGGGCTCATTGTTTTTATATGGGATCCTGTTCGTGAGCCGACTCATCCTTTCATCTTCCTCCTTCCAAAAGCCGACTTCCCCATTTCCATTTGCTCCAAATCCAAGGATCTAGCTCGAGGCACTTCTCCCTCCTCCTCTCCACCAAAAATCGCCACCTTGGAAAGGGATTTTTGTGCTTTCTCCCATTGTTTGGCACGGTTGGAGCGTGCCCTAGCACTCCACCGTTCTTCCCAAATCCACCTCTTTTCTCCACCAAAATCCCTCTTCACTCTTTTGTGATCCCTCCTCCACTCATTCACTTGTTCCTCCAAGTCTCCTTGCCTGCTACTGTAGTGAATATGGCTCCGAAGATGAAGCTTCCCCAAAGAAGAAAGTCAGTCCGTGAGCTTGAAGAAAATGTCCGAAAGAAAAGGCAAGCTGCTCAGTCTTCCACTGCTCCCACTCCAGCTTCAGTATCTGCTCAAGGTCCCCCTCAATCCTCCCTAAGCCCCAGTAAGAATCCTCTATCTGATAGAAAAGTTGAAACCGGAAAGAATATAGATTTTCGATTCTTTGAAAAAGAGGGTTTTACATTTGCAACCAAGATTAAAAACCAAGGATGGGGTTTCTACTGCTCCCTTAAGGAAGTCACCTATGTTGACCTAGTTAGAGAATTCTACCAGAATCTACATTATGGAAATGGGTCAGTGACTTCAACGGTCAAGGGTATTGATATTTGCTTGGATTCTAGTATATTGGGAGAAATACTTCATTTGCCTAGTGAGGGTTACTCTTATATGGAACTCCCAGTAAAAGAAGAGGGGATCAGTGTTATTCTAGGGGGAACTTATTCAGGGAGTTTAAATAAATTGGAAGCAAAGATTTTGTCCATTGAGATGAGGATCCTGCATCAGATGGTAACGAAGCTCTTCTTTCCTAGGAGTGGTAGGCATGATTTACTTTCCAGCAGAGATGTATGTATCATGTTTCATGTCATCACTCAGACCCCCCTGAACGTCCCTGCACTTATGATAGAGGCCATGAGAGAGACTTTGAACAGATCCAAGGCACACTTGCCTTTTGGTATGGCCCTTACTCGAGTATTTAGGAGGTTTGGAGTTAGCTGTGAGGGGGAGGCTTCTACTAAGCTCTCTCATGTGGACACCTTCAACCAACACACCCTGCACCGAATGGGATTTACAAAGACTGATGGTGGTTGGATCAAGGGATCTGAGGAGAGAGCTGAGGAGAGAGCTGGGGAGAGAACTGAAGATAGAGCTGAAGACAGAGTTGAAGACAGAGCTGAAGAAGAAGGTCCATCATCTCCTATTCATGACTTCAGGGTAGCATCACCAGATATCCAGTTCATTCCTGATACAGAGGATGGCCCTTCAGAGTTCACCAGGATGCCCACACCAGTGTATCAGCCAGAGAGCAGAGTACCTCAATCAGAGTTCAGACTGGCTGACGATCAGATCGAGCAGATATCACAGCGTGTGGCTTCTTTGCTATCTAGTCAGTGGAGCAGTACTACTTTTGCACCAGGAGCCACTTCTTCTGATCAGACCATGACTCTCCACATATCCACTGTGTTTCAGATGATATCAGATCAGTCCATCCAGATTCAGCAGCTTGAGGACACCGTCTGGAGACTGACTGGCAGAGTTCTTGACTTGCAGGGGCAAGTCCTTGCTTTGGCCCATCCTCAGCCATAGGAGTCCACTATTGAGGTCACAGACCTCACTGCAGAGGCTGGCAGGCTCAGAGGAGCACTGGAGGGTGGATATGAGTTACTGAGGAAAGAGATCCGAGGATCGAGTGAGCATGCATCCACTCAGTTCACTGCTCTACTTCAGTCTGTTTCCAGAGCACTGAACGTACTTGATTCCATCAGACTCACCCTTTCTGTTCAGTCCTTAGCCTCTCAGCGTTCTCAGCCACCCAGTTCATCTCGCTCTCCTGCTCATGCCAGAGGAAGACGGGGTAGAGGACGCACTTCTGATCGAGATCCATCAGCTTCTCATCCCATATCTGATGACTCCAATCCATGACTTGTCTTGATCATTACTAGATCCTAGGTGTTAGTGTCTTGTTCTAGGATCTGTATTTTGGGGCCATGTATTGACAATTAGCTGGTTGACTTTTATATTATGAACTATGTATTGAAACAATTATGGTTTTATGGTATCATCTTTTACTTATATTTCTACCTTTTGTAATGATGTCGATCATATTTTGGTTATATATATTCTCCTTATTGAAATATTGTCTTCTCTTTGTTGTTGTTTGCTGTTAATAATTGCTGTATTAAGGGGGAGCAAACATCTATGATAAACTCTAACGGGGGAGAAATTAAAGAATGTTTCAAAAAAAGGAGGAGTTAACCATGTTTGATGATGTCAAAAAGGGGAGAAATTAAACAAAAAAAAAAAAATCCATCAAAAGCAAAATCATAAATTATGAGCAATTAAAAAGCAATCCATCAAAAGCAAAACCATAAATTATGAGCAATTAAAAAAAAGCAACCCATCAAAAGCAAAACTACAAATTATGAGAAATTAATGAATGAATTGGAGAATTTAAAGAACAATATCAAAAGTACAATGCTAAGTACAATGCAAATAAGTAACTTTTAAATTACTTCTTTACATATGCTCTGATTTGCTTTAAAAATTTAAATATGTTCTGATATACTTCAAAATTCCAACTTGCTCTGATACATCTTTTGAAATTTTATTTATCTTGATACATCTTAAGAAATTCAACTTGCCTTGATACATCTTAAGAAATTTAACTTACTCTGATACATCTTAAAATTTTTAACTTGCTCTGATACATTGTAAATTTTTTTTTCTGATAACATTGTAAAATTGTTTTTCTTGCTCTGATACAGTGCAAAATTTATTTTTCTCTTGCTCTGATACATCTTAAACTCAAAATGATCTAATACACTTTCCAAATCAACTCTTAAACATGCTTTGGCACACATAATTATTTTTTGCTCTGATGTTAAAACTAAAATCAAATGAGAATGAGCAAAATTTTCAAAATACAGCTTGATCTGATAACAAAAATAAGTTTTCTGCTCTAACACCAAAATCACATAATCCAATGAGCATATCTTCAAATCTTTAAGCAAATGGGCAAACTATTCTTGCATATGACCATTTATATCACATGCCAAAAGAATCATACTCTTTTCAAGCATATAAATCTATAATGCATTCACATAAATGCTTTTGTTCAAGTATTTTATCATCATCAAAAAGGGGGAGATTGTTGCTCCTAGATTGATTTTGATGATTACAAAGCAGATTGAAGGGATACAAATATTTTTATTTGAAAAAGTCTTTATGCTCTTCAGGGGCAAAATCATAATTTACTAAAATTCTGATTTGATAGTATCATTTGGAAGAACAAATGATTTTAATCTATTGGTGAAAATTTCATTATTTTTGGACTTATATTTTTGAAGTTATGAATGTTTGAAGTGCATGAGTCGACTCATGAGTCAACTCATGGCACAATGAGCTGCTTGGCACGCTAAAATTTCCCTTGGCACGCTGGTTTTTTGGCTTGGCACGACCTGTGAGTCGACTCATGAGTCGACCCATAAGGCATGAGTCGACTCATGAGTCGACTTCTGCTGTTTTGGGCCAAAATATCCAGAAACCCAAATCTCTGGTTTTTGCAACAGAGATCGACTCATGAGTCGACCCCTGAAGCATGAGTCGACTCATGAGTCGACCCCTGCGATGGGAATTATCCGCACGGCTAGTTTTTTGCCCATTTTAGTTGCCTTTAATGCTCATTTTAAATGCTCTAACGGCTCTTTTTCTGCCTAAAATATTTTTCCTTGTTTCTTAAAGCTATAAAAGGTTTCAAAAGGTGAAAAACAAAAAGGGGATCTACAATATACACGAGAGATACAAGAGATCTATAATATACACAAGAGACATACGAGAGGTTTTGAAAGAGAAAAGCAAGAGCGTTCAAAAGGGCATTCAAGAGCATTCAAAGAGAGGGTTTTTCAAGCCAACTTTTCAACCTTGATTAAGAGCTCTTTCAAAGCCTTCAAGAAGCCTTCAATCAAAGCTCACCTATTCCTCAAGCGTTCATTCAACTCTTCATCCACCTTGAGGAAATCCAAAAGGGGCTTCTTCATTTGAGTAAAGTATATTTAATGTTATATTCGCTCATTTAAGGAGTTATTCTTGTACTTATTTATGCTCTAAACTGTCTTACTCTTTGTGAGTAATTGTTCTTGTTTTTGGAGAGTTTCCAAAACAAGGGAAGGTTGATCCGAACCTGAAATCGGAGTGTATTGGGTTGGCTTGTACTCGGAAAACAAGTGGACTAGCTTGGGATAGCTAGTGTCGGAGGTTCCGACGTTTGTATTCGGGTTGAATACAAGTATAGTGGATTGGAATTCCCAAGTAGGAGCTTGGGGAGTGGATGTAGGTGCAAAGTTGGCACCGAACCACTATAAATCCTTGTATTTGTGGTGTGCTTTATTGTTTCTCTTTATTTCTTTATTATATCCTTGCATTCTTGCTTTAGGTAATTAATCTTGAACTAAAGTCTTTCTCCTCATTCATCAAGCTTTTAACAAATACTTTTCATAAGTAATTAGTTAAGCTTAAATTTTTTAAAACCCAATTCACCCCCCCCTCTTGGGTTGCATAGCTGGGCAACATATGACCTAGCCTCCAATGCCATAAGTAGATATCTGACACACTATCTAATCTAGGGTGCTTGCCAGTAGAATAGACTCTTATCAGGCTTGATCTTTTTGGTCTGGCTCTGCACTGATGTCCCAGCCTGAACTTGCACCTTCTTCACTTTCTTCTTCTTGTTCTTCTTTCCTTTCTCAAAGGATCGAGAACCAGAAGATGAATCTCCCACTGAGTTCACCGACTCCTTGAGGAGTTGGTGATCCTTCTCAAAGTTCTGAAGCAACCCCAGTAATCCGTGGTAGTTTACTTCAGGCTTTGTCATTCTATAATGAGTGAGGAATGGGAGATAAGACTTGGGCAGCGAGTTCAGTATTGCATCTTTCCCAAGCTGCTCATGCAAGGAAAAGTCGAGCTTGCTCAATCGTTCTATCAGCTCGATCATGTATAATACATGATCAGTGACAGAGGCACCATCCCGCATTTTGGCATTGAAGATGGCACAACTAGTCTTGTGCCTCTATACGTCATCGGGTGTGCCAAAGGCATCCTCCAACACTTGAAGCATGTCCTTTGGCTGAGCCATCTCGAATCTGTGACTGAACTCATCGCTCATGGCAGCCAGCATGATACAGCACATCGTGGTCCGATAACTGAGCCACTTCTGGTAAGTGTCTCTGACTGTTCCACGTGCATTGATAGCTGGCTCCTCAGGTGCAGGATCCATTATCACATATAGGATCCGTTCATGCTCCAGGACTATCTTCAACTTTCGATACCAGCTACCGAAGTTGGGTCCCACCAACTTATCATTGTCCAACAATGATCGAAGCGTTAGGGAAGTGGCCATATTTACACAAAGGAGAACCATAACCTAATTAGTAATTGATTCATTAAACCTAAAGATTTGGACTTTAATCAAAAGGTTTCTCTCACTATTTTATTCGAATTGGTAGCCTCTACCTCCAACTCGAGGAATTACCCTAATTCCTTAGCGGGTACTAGAATCCACTTAGACTGCACACAAGCCCAACTTTGGTTGGTCAACCCATGTACATCTAAGGGTAGGTTCATAACCAATTGTTTCTCTAAACAATTTTTAGTAATTATAATTTTGCCCCAGAAACCTAATCAGTAGGCTTTGGCCTCCACTGTAAGGATCCGGTTAGGTCCAACCATTAACATGATCATACTTGGTGTATCTAACCAACGAATGATTAAGCCCAACTTTGGTTGGCTCACCTAACCACCATTAGAGAGACACTTTCAAGTCATCATATGATGAGTGATAATTTCATTAGTCAACAAGCACCAGGCCTTTGGGTCTGCAATGATTATTGAGTTAATGGACTCATTATCAAACACCTTAATGGGAGGCTATGACTCAGTTATCTCCATAACTTTATCATTTTAAGGACCTAATAATTTTAGAGGATTTAAATAATATGGAGGATGAAGTCAGATGAACCAGCTTATCATGATCCTCCCACTGGCTTCACCAAGTCAGCTTAAGGGAGACCAGGGCTGGTCTAGGAGCACCTAAATCAGTCACACTGATTTACCTAGCTGACATGGGTCAGCTCGAATAGTCAAGTGATCCGATCAAAACATAATTTCACCAAGAGGCCAGGTAAGTTCGATCAGTGGGAGGGTCTGCCAAAGCTTGCCTTAGACACCATCAGAAATGGCCAGGTAAGCGGGCTCCCAATTAAAAACCACCGGTCTGGTTTACCTTAGACACCAACTAGTTTAATTAGTTTCGATTAGATCAACCTAACAGTTCGTGCTAGACCGCTTAGCCAAGAATCAAGTCCATTTGGTTCTCGTTAAAGACATGGACTTGACCAACTACAACTATTATAATTGATCTAGAGAATCCTTGACCTAATCTAAGACAACAATTGATTAGATTTAGTCAATTCTCTAAATAAGTCCATCTTTAATCTAACCATAGGTCTAACCCAATTAATGGACCTAATTTCCACTAACCCATTAACCCAATGTGTTATGATTTGTGTCTTAGGTTCTTCAATTCACAATCCTAGAACCTAATCAAACAACTTCTTAATTCTTAATTAAGTTTTGGGCTGAGGGTTGGATTCGGCTTTTCAAAAAATAATTTTCATATTTGTAAAATAATTTTATAATATAATTCTACCAACCATATTGCATGTTTGATTCATAATCAAGATGCAAGTGAAATAAACATGAAACTACTTTAGATCTAATCTAAACAGGTTCATGTAATTGAAACAATTTCAACTTTAAACAATTTTTTTGCACAAAAATTATTAACAAAGAGATTTTATTTTAGATTTAAACATCTTTTAAATCTAATAAATTATAAATTTAATCTAGATCATATCTAATAAATTTATGATTAAAGATAGATCTACACAAACTAGGACAACCTTTGCACTGTAAGGGGTAAACCTTACAGCAGGACAACCTTGCAGTTTGTGATTGATCTAAAATTTTAATTTTAGATTTAATAATCAGATTATAAATTAGATCTAATCTAAAAATAATCTAAGCATGTATAAATAATCATGTAATAAAGAACCTTGCTCTGATACCAATTGTAGGAACCAGATCTAGGGTTTCAGGGTTAGATCTTGAAACTTTTTCAAGATCATACAGCGGAAGACTAAAATAAATCAAAATTTATTTTTTAAAATCAGAAAATCTCTAGATCTAAGATCCTATTACATGATTATTACATAGTATTAAATCAAAAATTAAAATATATATAAATATAGTATGAACTACATGTTGATCATATCAACATGTTTCTATACTAGCTACATCTAATGTATGTATTAAACAATAGATCAGATCTATTACCTTGCAAGTTAGATGTTCTAACCTTGTTGATCTGGGTTTGAGGATGATGTTGCAAGCCGCACACGTGTCCGGCCTCTAGGAGTCATCCACACGAGCCCACGAATCTCGATCAGAAGTCCTGCTTCAGGAAATCAGCACAGTATGCTAGTACTGCGCTGATCCTTCTTTGATGGTTGATCAGGTGCCTCCTTCTTCTTGATTTGGACTCTTCCAAAGATAGAAAGTAGAAGAGAAGTTTCAGATCTGAGACACTCTCAGGAAACTCAAGATGGAGAGAGGAAAGATATGAAAATAAAAACCCTAGAAGAAGACCCTCTTCTTCTTCACGTTTTTCTCTCTAGACACCCAAACTTGCATCTTTTATATCTCTATGACCCAAAGGTATTTCTCTCTAATTTTTGGATGGCACAAAGATCTCTCAAATCTATGACTTCTCCTAAAACTTTATGAAGAAACTCATCTTATATAGAGAGATATGATAGAGTCCTTGTCTAGGTCAAACACCTAGTCAAGGCTTATCCAAACATGGCAAGTTAAGGGACGCCCAACTCTTGAGCACCTCCTTCATATTTTCATGTATAGATCAACAAAAAGGGTACACAATGTATACCCTAAAATCCATAAAAATTCCAAAAAAAAATTGGATAAATTCGGTGCAAAATTGAAAGAGTTTTGGATTTCTAAAACTCTATCTCATAGAATTCGAAATCCAAACTTATTCCTTTTAGATTTGATCCAAACCACCTTCCATGTAAGAAAGAAGAGAGGAGACCTTTTGTGAATGTGGGAGAGATCTGAGAGAGGGCTTTTGTCGCACAAAATAAGTGGAGATTGGCGTTGAATAAGAGAGAGGGCATGGAGAAGGCTTATGTGGCGTAAGGTGGAATCCTAGTCTTACTAGGATTCTGTCTTATGACTTGTTTTAATTTGATTTCCCAAACCAAATCAAATCAAAATTAGATCAACCCAATTAAAATAGGTCTTAACCCAATTAAGAACCTAATTTAATTAGATTAAATTAGATTTAAATCTGATTTAATTTTCTAATCAAATTAGAAATTAGATTGATCCAAGTCCTAGTTGAACTAGGACAAGTTTTTCCTTGCACTTGGCTTATCCAATAAACCAATTGGACTTGATCCAATCAAGCCTAAAATAAATCTAATTAAATTATATTTAATTAGACTTAATCTCAGCCCATTGGCTTAATCAAATTAAGCCAATTAGCAATCGAATTGCTAATCGATCCTCCTGCAATACTTGCACTGGGTTAAATGTCAATCGTATTGATCATTTAACCCTAGAACGATTCTTAATCGTTGATCAACCATCTGATCGGATCATGAACTCTAATGTGTGTGACCTCATAGGTCCAAACCTAAGCCGGTAGCATAGAAATAAATTCTTATACCAATCGAAGTGATCATCTAGCAATGGTACCCGATGACCGGATAGGTCGAATATGTAGAACAACATCCTTAGAACCCATGCGGATATAGTTTTCATATAATTCATCCCCTTGACCAAAATGATCATAGGACACCCCAGAGTTTAACTGTCAACTCTGATCAGGTTGTCCACATTGTATTTCAAAATATCAAATCCATCT
Organism: Elaeis guineensis; assembly: GCF_000442705.2. Lineage (NCBI taxonomy): Eukaryota > Viridiplantae > Streptophyta > Magnoliopsida > Arecales > Arecaceae > Elaeis > Elaeis guineensis. The sequence goes on from NC_026003.2 coordinate 83,269,462, forward strand.
GATGGATTACCCTGGCCAAGGTTTTGCTAAATTGAAATACAGCGACTCATTCTTCTCCAACTCTTGGAGTGGTCAATCCCATCTCGATCACACTCTGACTTCACAAGTACTTGACTGTGCCCAGAAGCCTTCCGTCCCTGAATTAGAAATTTAGTTAGTCCAGTACCAAAGCACAGTGAGTTGCCTGCAAGTCACTGAGACGATCTCAGGTCTAAGGGACACTTATACCTATATCCCATCAGAGATATTCTTGACAGTAGAATACTCTGGAGTTGGTCACGTTCAATGATGATGTACCCTTACATCTCACCTGTATGCCATACCAGTGTCTCCACACTCCTTGGTTAAGAGGACAACCAACCCATATCGCCTACAGCGACCTATGCTCGATAGAAGCTGTCGTCCTTATTAACAGCCTATCATTTGGTCGTGAACAGTTTTAAGGACTAATCGATAAATCCTCTCTTTATCGAACTTAAATAGTCCTAAGGACTTCATCATAACAACGGAGTTCATTAGAAGATGAAAGCTTATGATGAAAATGCCAAATATATTTTATTTATTAACAAATCAATTACAATACTTGGTTGCTCAACCGTCAATAGCTTGACGATTGGCTTTTTGGGACACATTTCCCAACAAACTAGTGGTGGGACAAGTCAGCGGGAGTTACGAAACGCAGGAGGACAATATGGCCAAATACCTTGAGAAGGTAAAGGAGCTCACTCCCGCCTTTAGCAGCTTCAACATTAGACAGATTTCAAGGTTGGAAAATACCAGGGCTGACCTTCTCTCCAAGATGGCGACGTCAGCTCCGACTGAATTGCTCCAGGGCATTCTCTTTGAAGTTCTAAAGCACCCGAGTACAGAAGAATCATGGCCCGTGATGGAGATTGACCACGAGCCCAGCTGGGTCGACCCACTGATAATCTATCTCAGAGATGGAGTTCTCCCCCAGGATGCGAAAGAAGCTCGGAAGCTCCGAAATCAGGCCTCCCGGTACATCCTTTATGAGGGCAAGTTGTACAAGAGATCATACTCCTTGCCCCTCTTAAAATGTCTCCGGCCCTCAGAAGCTGACTACGCCTTGTGGGAAGTACATGAAGAAATTTGCGGAAACTATTTGGGGGCTAGATCTTTATCCCACAAGTTGCTCCACCAGGGATATTACTGGCCAACAATGCATCATGATTCGATTGAATATGTCAAAAAGTGTGATCGATGCCAGAGATACGCCAACGTCCAGAGACAGCCCGCCATCGAGCTCACACCCTTGAGTGTCCCATGGCCTTTTGCACAGTGGGGGATGGACATTCTCGGCCCCTTTCCCCTGGCGTCTGGGCAAAGGAAGTTCCTCCTTGTAGCGATCGACTACTTCACCAAATGGGTTGAAGCCGAACCACTAGCGAAAATCACAGAAGCAAAAGTTCAAGATTTCGTCTGGAAGTCGATCGTGTGTAGGTTCGGTCTGCCTAGAACCCTAATCACTGATAATGGACGGTAATTCACGGGAGCAAAATTCACCGAATTCTGTGAAGATCTGAACATCTCCCACGACTTCACATCAGTAGCCCATCCCCAGGCGAATGGCGAAGCTGAGGTGACTAATCGAACCCTTTTGTAGGGGATTAAGACAAGGCTCGAAAAAGTGAAGGAAACTTGGGCGGACGAACTTTATCATGTGTTGTGGGTGTATCAAACTATCCAGAGGCTACCTACGGGGGAGACCCCCTTTGCTTTAGCCTTCGGTACGGAAGCTGTCATCCCAATCGAGCTTAAACTCCCATCGGCATGAGTCGTGGCATTCGACGAACATCAAAATTCGCAAAGTCTTAGAGCCAATCTCGACCTGCTGGAAGAAAGACGGGAGATAGCTCAGGTTCGAATGGCAGCCTATAGACAGAAAGTCGCTCGATATTACAACACCCGGGTCAAGAACAAAACCTTTAGAGCAGGAGATCTAGTACTTCGACGAGCCGCTGTCTCGCAACCTCAGGATCGGAGGAAACTCGCCCCAAACTGGGAAGGACCGTATGAAGTCAAAGAAGTAGTCCGGCCCGGAGCTTATCTTAAGGAACTCAGAGGAGCCGACCTCCCGCGACCATGGAGCTCGAAAAACTTATGGATGTACTACCAATAACTTTATTTTAATCGAAAGTTGCATACCTGTATGTCTGTGGACAATTCAAACAAACTGTATCAGAAAATAAAGGGAAACCTCATCCCGACAAAGTCGAAGGCCCGGTTCCATTTAGACCGGATGGGGGGAGAGGCCCTGCAATGCCCGTATGCGCCCCACAGCCCTGTTAGGGACAGGAGGAAAACCTCGCCCTAACTTGAGCAAAGTCGAAGGCCCGGTTCATTTAGACCGGATGGGGAAGAGGCCCTGCAACGCCCATATGCGCCCCCACAGCCCTGTTAGGGACAGGAGGAAAACCTCGCCCTAACTTGAGCAAAGTCGAAGGTCGGTTCTATTTAGACCGGATGGGGGGAGAGGCCCTGCAACGCCCATATGCGCCCCCACAACCCTGTTAGGGACAGGAGGAAAACCTCGCCCTAACTTGAGCAAAGTCGAAGGCCCGGTTCCATTTAGATCGGATGGGGAGAGAGGCCCTGCAACGCCCACATGCGCCCCCACAGCCCTGCTAAGGATGGGAGAAAAACCTCGCCCTAGCTTGAGCAAATTCGAAGGCCCGGACTCCTATGGGAGCCGGGCTCCGTCCGCGACTTCTACCGCAAGGAGGACTCCGCCCGGACTCCCACGGGAGCTGGGCTCCATCACCAACTTCAACCGATGGTAAGTTTCGCCCGGACTCCTACGAGAGCCGGGCTCCGTCGCCAACTTCAACTAATGATAAACCCCGTCCGGACTCCTACGGGAGCCGGACTTCGCACCTTACTTTAATTGCAGGAAGATGCCACCCAGACTCCTACGGGAGCCGGGCTCCATCCGCAACTCCAATCACAGGGAGGACTCCACTCCGCCCAGACCCCTACGGGAGTCGGGCTCCGTCACCAACTTCAACGGTTGGTAATCTTCGTTCGGACTCCCACGGGAGCCGAACTTCACCCCGACTTCGCCTACGGAATCAAATTCCCGTAGCCTCGCTGAGAGCGGAGGAAAAATTCCAGGCAAAAAGAAAAAGAAAGGCGATGGGCCACATCAACGATGATTGGAAAACAAACAGCGTCCAAGGTGCGGAGAACTCTATCGCGGCAAGGATTGGGGCCCTCATCAGAAATCCCAGCTTTCAAGAAAGCTTTCTATGCAAATCCAAGGTAGGACAACTTCCTCAGGGTGACAGAAGCTCAGACCTCCGAGCTCAAGCCCTGAGGGGGGACACCAAGCCCGAATGGCCTCCAGGCGAGTCTGCGGCCACTGGCGGAAAGGATGGGTCGATATGATGACAACCGAGTATCTTCGAGCGATGCAAAAATCGAAAAGGAGCTCGGCAAATGAAATTCAACACGAATAAAAGAGCTACCGACGACCTAAGGATGACGTCAAAAAAAAAAAAAAAAAAGAAAGAAAAGAAGAAGAAAAGATGAGAAAGGGAAGGAAGTTCGGCAGACAACAATTCACGAGGTAACAAAATCTCCTTCTCATTTTTCAACTAACAAGATGTACGTTACAAGACCTGGAGGGCCAGAAAAGAATACACTATTACAAGGCTCGAAACATGGCTTGGAAAGTATACATCGGAGGCCGCTTCAAGCTGCAAACTTCTCTTCCCATTCCTGTCCTTCCCAGCTGCGTTCTCTAGTGCATGTGGCAGACCTATCGGCTCTCGCCCCGCCTTGTTTCGCTCCACCTCTGAAATCCCAACCTCAGGGGAAAAGGATGGGATAGATTCCAGGGGGCAGTCAGGGCAACGGCAGGGGCGACGAAGACCTGTTTCAAGAAGAACCGGAGTCACCCCGGAGGCAGCGGCGGTGCCAGAGATATGCGCTATCACCGAACGCTCCGCGGCAACCACTGTCCAAAGTGTTCCGGCAAGGTCGGCATGCGCTACTTCCACCGTCCCCGCAACAAGTTTTACTGCCCCATTATCGATGCCGACCGCTTCTGGTCCCTCGACCCCAACGACATCAAGGATCCCGCCACAGCTTGCAACGACGGCTCTGCCCTCCTAACCGGTGTCGCCCCATCTTGCTACTCCAAAATTCTCAGGCAGAATGCCTTTACCGGTGGTCTCCGTCATTAAACCCCTGTTGTTGAAGGAATTCTTCCTCAAACCCCTTTGAAGCGACGGGGACCTTCAGCGGCCGCTCGATGACATGAGAACTCACAGACCGCTGTTCTCCTTCTTGCCTTACTCCAAGCCCTTGGCATCCTCTTGAGGATGGCCTCTAGGGTGGAGGACCTGGCGGGGAAGCCCTTTAAAGAGGAATCGGGGGGCTGAGGATGGCAGAGAGACGGCAAAGACCGGTGTGGAGGACGCTCGGAGTTGGCAGGGACACCGAGGGAGTGGCTGAGTAGCTAGGCTCTCAACGAAAGAAAGATGCCATCTTTTAGGCGGAGTAAAGCCCCGAAGGAAAGGTAGGGGGTTTAAATAGGCAGCGGATCTTGGCGCAATTATGGTGGCGGGTATCCCTAGACCAACCGGTGCTTCCCACGTGTCCCGCGTGTCCCACTCGCCGCTATTGAGGATTGACTGTTCGCAAATTTCCACGGCGCGACGCTTGGGATCGCATCTCGGTGGGAGTTCCGAAAAGACTCTACAGATCACCCTAATCAAAAAAAGGGCCCTGGCATGCGCGCATTAAATGCCGACATATCCGAGGGCGGTTGCGCCGGGACGTCAGGGAGGGAACTTCGGCTGCGACAACCTCTCTGAACTTCCTTCATTCGAAATTCAAACTCGAAAGTAGGGGGACTGGTGTTGGGTATAAAATACCCACGGCCGAAGTTCTCAGCGGGATTGACCCATGCGGGCTCTGTCCACGACGCCAAGGAAGACTCCGCCCGGACTCCCACGGGAGCCGGGCTTCGTCCATGATGCCAAGGAAGACTCCGCCCGGACTCCTACGGGAGTCGGGCTCCATCCACGATGCCAAGGAAGACTCCACCCGACTCCTACGGGAGCCAGGCTCCATCCACGACGCCAAGGAAGACTCCATCCGGACTCCCACGGGAGCCGGACTCCATCCACGACGCCAAGGAAGACTCCGCCCGGACTCCTACGGGAGTCGGGCTCCATCCACGATGCCAAGGAAGACTCCGCCCAGACTCCTACGGGAGCCAGGCTCCATCCACGATGCCAAGGGGGACTCCGCCTGGACTCCTACGGGAGCCGGGCTCCACCCACGACTTCAACCGCAAGGAGGACCCTGCCCGGACTCCTACGGGAGCCGGGCTCCGTCGCCGACTTCAACTGCCGGTAAGCCCCGTCCGAAGTCCTACGGGAGCCGAACTTCGCACTTAACTTTAATTATAGGAAGACTCCGCCCGGACTCCCACGGGAGCTGGGCTCCATCCACGACGCCAAGGAAGACTCCGCCCGGACTCCTACGGGAGTCGGGCTCCATCCACGATGCCAAGGAAGACTCCGCCCGGACTCCCACGGGAGCCGGGCTCCGTCCACGACGCTAAGGAAGACTCCGCCCGGACTCCCACGGGAGCCGGCTCCATCCACGATGCCAAGGAAGACTCCGCCCGGACTCCTACGGGAGCCGAGCTCCATCCACGACACCAAGGGGGACTCCGCCTGGACTCCTACGGGAGCCGGGCTCCACCCACGACTTCAACCGCAAGGAGGACTCCACCCGTACTCCTATGGGAGCCGGACTCCATCGCCGACTTCAACTGTCGGTAAGCCCCGTCCGGACTCCTACGGGAGCCAGACTTCGCACTTAACTTTAATTGCAGGAAGACTCCGCCCGGACTCCTACGGCAGCGGGCTTCGTCCACGACGCCAAGGAAGACTCCGCCCGGACTCCCACGGGAGCCGGGCTCCATCCACGACCCAAGGAAGACTCCGCCCGGACTCCTACGGGAGCCGGGCTCCGTCCACGATGCCAAGGGGGACTCCGCCCGGACTCTTACGGGAGCCGGGCTCCACCCACGACTTCAACCGCAAGGAGGACTCCGCCCGGACTCCTACGGGAGCCAGGCTCCATCGCCGACTTCAACTGTCGGTAAGCCCCGTCCGGACTCTTACGGGAGCCGGACTTCGCACTTAACTTTAATTGCAGGAAGACTCCACCCGGACTCCTACAGGAGCCGGGCTCCATCCACGACGCCAAGAAAGACTCTGTCCGGACTCCCACGGGAGCCGGGCTCTGTCCACGATGCCAAGGAAGACTCTGCCCGGACTCCTACGGGAGCCGAGCTCCATCCACGATGCCAAGGAAGACTCCACCCAGACTCCTACGGGAGCCGGGCTCCGTCCACGACGCCAAGGGGCACTCCGCCCGGACTCCTACGGGAGTCGGGCTCCACCCACGACTTCAACCGCAAGGAGGACTCCGCCCGGACTCCTACGGGAGCCGGGCTCCATCGCCAACTTCAACTACCGGTAAGCCCCATCCGGACTCCTACGGGAGCCGGACTTCGCACTTAACTTTAATTGCAGGAAGACTCAGCCCAGATTCCTACGGGAGCTGGGCTCCGTCCTCGACTCCAACAGCTGCAGACGGACTTCGTCCGGACTCCTACGAGAGCTGGACTCCGCCATCTATTCCGACTGCGGGAAGACCTCGCCCAAACTCCTATGGGTACCGGACCTCGCTACCGACTCCAACCGAACTTCGGCCGACAAGTCTGGACCCCCTGGGGGCCACAGTAACGGTCACAACACTGCTCCACTCCCTGCAGCGGACCCTACGCAGCTCCATCACTCTCTGACAGGCCGTATTAACGGCCATGATTTTACTCCACTCCCTGCGGCGGATCCTGTGCGATTCCACCACTCCCTGACGAGTCACGACAGCGGACGCCACTCCACTCCCCGTAACTGATTCCACGTGGTGCGCCACGGTGATAGCCACGATCCCACTCCACTACCCTCCACAATAAATTTCTCCTGACTCTGGGCGGCCCACTACCAGACGGTTACAGGCATCGCTATCAATTTGTTGCCCCCTCCGTCTATAAAAGGGGAACCCCAGATACGTTATTCGATAAGCTCTCATTTTTACCTGAAAACTCTGCTAAAATTTCCATTCGAGCACTCCATTCTTGTTGAGGCAGAGAACTGACTTGAGCGTCAGAGGTCTTGCCGGAGCAACCCCACCTCCGGTTTAGACTTTTTTTGTAGGTCCCGACGGCGACCGCAACTCCCTCGACTCCAGCTTCTCCGGCGCAAGCGGATTTTTGCACCAACAATGAGCAAGGTCGAAGGCCCAGTTATTTTTAGACCGAATGGGGGGAGAGGCCCTGCAACGCCCATATGTGCCCCCACAGCCCTGTTAGGGATAGGAGGAGAACCTCTCCCTAGCAGGAGCAAGGTCGAAGGCCCGGTTACACTTAGACCGGATGGGGGGAGAGGCCCTGCAATGCCCATATGTGCCTCCACAGCCCTGTTAGGGACTGGAGGAGAACCTCGCCCTAATAGGAGCAAAGTCGAAGGCTCGGTTATACATAGATCGGATGGAGGGAGAGGCCCTGCAATGCCCATATGTACCCCCACAGTTTGTTAGGGACAGGAGGAGAACCTCACCCTAACATGAGCAAAGGCGAAGGCCTAGTTACCCTTAGATCGGATGGGAGGAGAGGTCCTGCAATGATCATATGTGCCCCTGCAGCCCAATTAGGAATAGAAGGAGAGCCTCATCCTAACCTGAGCTGAAACCGATTACATCAGAAATAGAGGAAGGACCTCATCCTGACACTAATTAAGGTCTGGTCATTCAAGACCAGATAAGAAAAAGGGAACTTTCTCAGCGGCCCCTCCACGCTCCCATGACCCCACTAAGGGCAGAGGGAAAACCCTCACTCGAGAAAAGAAAAAGAAAAAGAGGAGGGGGGTTAAAAAGGAAAGCGACGAACCACATCAGTGACAAATGAAAAATAAATTACATCAAAGATACAGAGAGCCTCGCCTCAACGAGGATTGGGGTTCTTATCAAAATCTTTGGTCTCCAAGAGAGCTCTCAACACAGGCCAAGGATAAGATGGCTTCCTCGGGACGACGAGAAGCTCAGACCTCTGAGCTCGAACTCTGAAAGGAGGCGTCAAACTCGAATGGTCCCGGACAAACCTGCGGCCATAAACAAAAGGATGGGTCAATGCGACGGTGATCGGGTACCTCCGAACGGCATCGATGTCAAGCAAGGCAAAAGCCGAAAGAAGCTCAGCAAACGACAATTCAACACGTGAGTAAAAGAGGTAACGAAAAATTTCCTTCTCATGTCATTAACTAAGTATGCATTATAGAGCCCTTGAGGCTGAAGAAGAAAGATGACAAGAAAAGCAAGCCGATGTGGCGACGATCAGGAACCTCCAAACAACATCGGCATCGAACAAAAAAAAAAAAAGAGGAGAATACAACAATAACAATAGTGAATGAAAGAAGTTCAGCAGGCGACAATTTGATGCAAAGTGCGGACAAGGTAACAAAAATCTCTTTTCATTCTCGATTAACAAGGTGTATGTTACAAAGCCCTAAGGATCGAGGAAAAAAGAACATTACTACAAGACTTGAAAAGAATGCATTAGAGACAGCTCCAAGCTTTCGACTTCTCCTTCCGGTTCCATCCTTCTCAACAATATCTCCCAGTGCGTGTGATGAATCCATCGGCTCTCGCCCCCCGCCTCGTTCCGCACCATTGCCGAAACTCCAACCCTAGGGGGAAAAGGGGGGGATAGAATTCAAGGGACAGCGACAGCGACGGCAGCGGCAACGACGACCTGTATCGGGAACAACTGAAAGTACCTCGGAGGTCGCGATGACGCCGGAGGCATGCACCACCACCGTATGCTCCCCGACAATCGCCATCCTAGGTACTTCGGTGAGGTCGGCATGCGCTACTTCCACCACCCCCGCAACAAGTTCTACTGTCCCACCATCAGCGCCGACCGCCTCTGGTCCCTCGACCCCGACGACGTCAAGAAACCCGCCACAGCTTATGACGGCAACTCTACCCCCTTGACCGATGTCGCCCCGTTCAACTACTTCAAAATTCTCGGGTAGAATGTGCTCACCGGCTGGTTCCGTTATTAAATCCTTATTGTTGAAGGAATTCTCCCTCGAGTTCGAAGCTGTGGGAGCCCTCGATGGCAGTTCGGCAGCCACTGAACTTGCAGGCCACTGTTTCCCCCCTCCTACTCCTCTCGATCCCTAGCATCCTCTCGAGATTGACCTTCGGGGCAGAAGTCCCGATGGGAGAACTCCTCGAAAGGGCTCAGAAGACTGAAGGCAGTGGGGAGCCGGCGGAGATGGCGAAGATTGGTGCGAAGAATGCTTAGGGTCAAAAAAGGGCGCCGATAGGTGGCTAAACTCTCAGGCAGAAGAAAGGCATCATCTGGACTCTCAGGCGAAATGAAGTCCCTGGAGGGAAGGAGGGGATTTAAATAAGCGACGGGGCCTGGCACAGTTATGGTGGCAGATATTCTTAGGTCAACCAATGCCCGCCACGCATCCCACTCACTGTGCCATAGAGCTGACTACTGGCGGGACCATTATGGTGTGGCGCTTGGGACTACGCTCCAGCGAAAATTTTGAAAGGACTCTTCAGATCGCCCTAATTGGAAAAGGACTCCAACACGCGCGCATTAAATGCCAGGATTTTCGAGGGCGGTCATGCACAGGATTCAAGGGGGCAACTTCGGCTGTAAAAATTTTTTTGTACTTCTTTCATTCAAAACTCGAACTCGAAAGTAGGGGGACTGGTGTTGGATATAAAATATCCCCCAGCCAAAGTTTGTGTCAGGAGTGACCCTCCGAGGATTTTACCGATGTCCGACCTTCGGTGACATCTTTCCGAACCTCTCCGACGGCTGAGCCTCCACAACATTCCCGAGTTCTACCGACGGATAAACCCCCATCAGTGTCGACTGGATTCTCCATGACGACGGACTCCATCCAAGTTTCTGCGGTGGTCGACCACCTTCTAGACTCCATCCGGGCTCCTACGGGAGTGGACTTCTTCTCCAACTGCAGGTAGACTTCATCCGAGCTCCTACGGGAGTCAGACTTCTTCTCCAACTGCAGGTAGATTTCATTGGGCTCATACGGAGCCGGACTTCTTCTCCAACTGCAGGTGGACTTCATCCGAGCTCCTACGGGAGCCAGACTTCTGCCCTGAGCTCCTGTTGTAGGTAGACCTCATTCAAACTCCTACAAGGACCGGACTCCGAGCTTCTACTGCAAGCGATCTACTCCGAGCTTCTACTGCAAGCGATCTACTTCGAGCTTCTACTGCAGGCTTCGGCTGAGCTTCCTCGACAAATGATCCCCATCCGGGCTTCTATGAAGATCGGACTCTGATCGAACTTCTGTAGCGGATAGATTTCGGATGAACTCCTACGACACATGGACTCCAACAGCCGACCCCTCCAATGGATGAACCTCTCCAGCGCCATCCGACACCCGCTACCTATCGACCCTCTACCAAATTCTGCGTGAAACCAAACTTCATCTACGGAAAGCCTCTAACCAAGCTCCTACGGCAAATGGCCCTGCCTGCAGTATTAATGCCCAAAGCACCCAATGGTAGAAGGCTCGCCAGCAACATCCAAGCTCCTCTCAGATGGATAGCTGCCTCTCTCCGCCAGACACCTCAACCGAGCTTCGACCGATAGGCCTAGACTCCTTGGTGGGCCACAGTAATGGCCACGACTCTGCTCCACTTCCTGTGATGGATTCTGCACAGCTCCACCACTCTCTGGCAAGTCACGATAACAGACACTGATCCACTCCCCGCAACAGACTCCACGTGGCAGGCCACGGTGATAGCCATGACTCCACTCCACTACTCTTCATAACAAACTCCTCCTGGACTCGAGCGGCCCACTACCAGGCGGTTACAAACATCGCTGTCAGTCTGTTGCACCCTCCGCCTATAAAAAGGAGACCCCAGATACGTTATTCTCTAAGCTCTAATTTCTATCTTGAAACTCTGCTAAAATTTTCATTCGAGCACTCCATTCTTGTTGAAGTAGAGAACTGACTTGAGCGTCGGAGGGTCTTGTCGGAGCACCCCCAACTCCGGTTTAGACTTTCTTTGCAGGTCCCGATGGTGACCGCGACTCCCTCGACTCCAGCTTCTCCGACGCCGGTAGATTTTTGCACCAACAGTGTCTAAGATAAATTTTGGTATTTTGATCGATGGTTTTTAATTGGGAGCAGCTTATCTGACCATTTTTATGGTATCTAAGGCAAGCTTAGCGGACCCTCCCACCGATCTCACTTACCTGGCCAATTTGATGAATTATGTTTTGATTAGATTGATAAGTGATTCGAATGAACTTATGCCATTAAGGTTGATCAGTGTGACTGATCTAGGTGCCAGTTCGATCAACATAACCTTAATCTGATTCAATGACTTGATAAAGTCAGTGGGAGGATTGCGGTCTATTGATTGATCTCTTCTCTCTTCTCTTAATTCACTAATTAAATCTTTCAAATTATTAGGTCTTTTAAACGAGATAGTTATGGTGACAACTAAATCATAGCCTCTCATTAAGTTGGATGATAATGGGTTCGATAGTATGATTATCATTGATGGCCCAAAGGCCTGCTGCTCATTTGCTGTTGGAATTATCATTCATAATATGATGACTTAGTCGAGTCTCTCTAGCTTGTGATCAGGTTAGTCAGTCAAAGTCAGACATAATCATTTGATAGTTAGATTTGTAAGTATGATCATGTTAATGGTTGGACCTAACTAGGGCTTGCAGAGAATATCAAAGTCAACTGAAAATTTATCTGAGGCTAAACCAAATACTAGAAATTATTTGGTAAAATAATTAGTTAATAAACCTAACCATGGATGCACATGGATGAGTTGGCCAAAGTCGAGCTTGTATGCAGTTTATGTGGATTCTAGTACCCGCTAAGAAATTAAAGTAATTCTTCGAGTTGGAGGTAGAGGCTATCAATTTGTATAAGATAGTGGAAGAACCTTTAGACTAAAGTCCATATCTTTAGGGTTAATTAATTTATATACTGATTAGATTTTAATTTTTTCTTGTGTGTGTAGATATGGCCTCAAACTTATCACTTCGATCACTATTGGACAGTAAAAAGTTGATGGGACTCAATTTCGATAACTGAAATCGAAAACTCAAAATCATCCTGGAGCACAAGTAGATTTTATATATGATTACAGATCCGACACCTGAGGAGCCTGCTCCCAATGCCTATGGCATGGTACGAGATACTTATTTGAAGTGACTTAATGATCGGACTATGGTTCGTTGCATAATATGGGCTTCGATGAATGACGAGTTCAGCTAAAAGTTTGAAAAGGCTCGATCAGAGGATATGCTCAAGGTATTGAGAGAGTCCTTTGGTACTTCGATGATGTTGAGCAGCATAAGACTAGTTGCACCATGTTCAATGCTCGGATGAGGGAGGGAGCATCAATCATCGATCATATATGATACATATTGAACAGATCGAGTGACTAAGCAAGCCTGACTTTTTCTAGCATGAATAACTGGAGAAGGATACGATCCTGAACTCTCTGTCCAAATCCTACCTATCATTTCTCAGTCATTTTAGAATGACGAAGCCTATAGGCAACTACCATGATCTGTTGGGATTGTTACAAACTTTTAAGAAGGATCACTAACTCCACAAGAAGACGGTAAATATAGTGGGAGGATCTTCTTCAGATAGGCATCATCTCTTTAAGAAAGAAAAAAAGAAGAAAAAAAAAGGTGCAAAGTGCTGGGAATCAAACCCATAAGCCCAAGTTCAAGGCCAATCAAAGTCAGGCAAAGTGCTTCTATTGTAAGAAGTAGGATCACTGGAAGAGAAATTATCCTCAATATATAGCTTTTCTTGATCCAAATAGACCAAAGAAGATGAAACAATCAGTTGCTAGATAAGGTACTTATATGATAATACTTTGTAACTTCTCTATTTTTGATACAATGATCTGGATATTGAATACTGGTAGTCTTATTACTATGTGCAATTTCTTGCAAGGTCTTCAGATCAGTAGAAGATTTGGGGACAGCTAGAGATTCCTGAACATTGGAGATGGAAGATCAGTTCCAGTTCTAGCTTTAGGAATTATCAAGCTTGTATTCAGATCTCATTTTATTGTTCTTAATGAATGTCATTACTGTCTCAATTTTTTTTTAAATATTATGTCTATAGGCCTTTTGGCCAAATCAAATTATAAAATATTAATAAAAAAAATTTTGTGATATCATTTTGAATGGCGTTGCTATAATGTGTGGATAGTTGAATAATGGTATCTATATTGTATCTAGACCTAATGTAATGTATACTTCTAATAAACACCCTAGGATAGTCGATGTCACAGATACCTACCTTTGACATTGTAAGCTAGGTCATATCAACAAGAATAGGATGAACAGGTTAGCTCAATAAAAAATTTTGATGACAGTGATTATGAATCAGTGCCAACCTGTGAGTCTTGTCTACTTGAAAAAAATGATCAAGTCACCTTTTATTGAAAAAGATGAATGAGCCAGTGATGTTTTGGATGTTGTACATACTGATGTATGTGGAGTCATGAGCACAAGTGTGAAAGGAGGGTACCACTATTTCATTACATTCATAGACGATCTATCTAGGTATGGATACATCTACTTAATAAAATACAAGTCTGAATCATTTGAAATATTCAAACGATTTCATAATGAAGTAAAAAAATAAATTGAAAAGAATATTAAAACTTTTTTATCAGATCGAAGAGAAGAATATTTTTTTGGTGAATTTCTGACATACCTTGAGGAGAATGGGATTCTCTCTCAATGGACATCTCCTGGAATGCCATAACATAATGGTGATCAGAAAGGAGAAATCTAACCCTCTTGGACATGGTTCGATCCATGACGGGCTTTACTAGTCTGTCGATATCCTTTTAGAGATATACACTCGAGTTAGCTTGTTATGTGCTTAATAAGGTTCCTAGTAAATCTGTAAGTAAAACATCATATGAGATATAGATAGGATATAAGCTAGCACTTTCTCACCTTAGGGTTTGGGGATGTCTAACTTATGTCAAATGTTTGAAAATGAATAAACTTAGAGCCAGGTCTAATAGATGTAATTTTATAGAGTATCTCAAAGAAACTAAAGGGTATTATTTCTACCTTGCTGATGAACAAAAAGTGTTTGTTAGCCTTAGGACAGTCTTTTTAGAAAAAAAATACCTTTGAAAAGGGATTAATGCCTCTAAGGTTGAACTTGAGAAAGTTCAACAGGTAGAACTGACATAGTCTAGTGAACCCATAGAATCAGATTTGACGATGTCAAATTTGAAATCTGTTGTAGAGGCACCATTAAGGAGATCCGATAGAGTATCGCATCAACCGGATAGATATTATAATTTCTTGGTTTGGGATGAAGATTTGTTGAACTCGATGAGAACAATGAGGATCCGATCACCTATATAGATGCAATGTAAAGGTTTGACTCTGATAAATGGCTTGAAGCCATGAAATCCGAAATAAAATCCATGAAGGTCAATTATATATGGACATTAGTTGACCCACCTGAAAGGATTAAACCCATAGAGTATAAGTGGGTCTTCAAAAGGAAGAGGGGCATAGACGGAAAGGTGGAAACTTATAAAGTCCATTTGGTTGCCAAGTGTTATCGTCAACATTATGGTATTGACTATGATGAGATATTTTTTTCCATAGCAATACTCAAATTCATTTAGATTATGCTTGCGATAATAGCACATATGGACTATGAAATCTGACAAATAGATGTGAAAATAGCTTTTCTAAATAGAGAGCTACAAGAAGAGGTGTATATGATACAGCCTGAGGGTTTCACATCCACAGATGAGTCCAAAGAGTGTAAGCTTCAGAGATCCATTTATGGATTAAAGCAGGCATCTAAGAGTAGGAACATACATTTTGATAAGGTTATTAAAATGTATGACTTCGTTAGGAATGAAGAAGAACCCTGCATTTACAAATGGGTAAATGACTCTATTGTTGTATTCCTCATTCTATATGTGGATGATATTCTCTTAATTAAAAATGACATCCTTGTATTGCAAGAAATAAAAGCTTGTTATCGTCTCAATTCTCTGTGAAGGATTTGGGAGAAGCATCCTACATCCTTGGGATGAAAATTTATAAAGATAGATCGAAATGATTGCTTGGATTGTCCCAGTCCACATATATAGATACTATGCTGAAATGGTTCAGCATAGAGAATTTCAAGAAAAGCTATCTTCCGATAGGCTATGGAATTTCTCTCTCAAAATAGGATTGTCCGACAACTCTTCAAGAGAGAGAGCATATGAGTAGAGTTTCATATGCTTCGACAGTGGGTTCTATAATGTACACCATAACATGTATAAGATTAGACATGGCATACTTACTAGGGGTAGTGAGTAGATACCAGTCTGATCCAGGAGAGAACTACTAGAAGGTCGTAAAGATCATTCTTAAGTATTTAAGAAATACTAAGGACCAGTGGCTTGTGTATGGTGAAACTGACTTGAAACTAGTGGGGTTCACCGACTCAAGCTTTTAGTTAGATCATGATGATAGCAAGAGTATGTCGGGTTATATTTTTATTTTGAATGATGAAGCAATCTACTGAAAAAGTTTGAAACAGCACACCATAATTTACTTATTTGTGAGGCAGAGTATATCACGATATTCAATGCTGTGAAGGAAGCTGTATGGTTGAGGAAGTTCATCAACGATCTCGGAGTGGCACCCTCCATCGATGGCCCTATCCTGTTATACTATGATAGCACTGGAGCCATTGCTCAAGCTAAGAAGCCGAAGTCCCATCAATGCATCAAACATAATCTGCATCGCTACCATCTTATCCAAAAGATCTTGGATCGAGGTGACGTCGACCTTCAAAAGATCAACGAAAAGGAGAACCTAGCTGACACAGTTACTAAAGCTCTCAGAATCATGAAGTTCGATGATCATAAGTCGAAGATGGTATATGATACTGTATCGATTAGCTTTAGTCCAAGTGAGAGTTATTGAAAAATATGTCCCAAAGTCAATTGTCAGCCTGTTGATGATTGTGCTCAAACTTGTAAAATGTATATGAATTTTTATTAATAAAAGTTATTTGACCTTTTCATCATATCTTGTCCATCTTATTTTGAACTCTTGTGATTATGATGAAGTCCTTAAGACTATAATAAATCGATAAAGGAGGATTTGTTGTTCAGTCCTTAAAAGTATTTGCGACTAAATGATATGCTGTTAATAAGATGATTGCAATATCGAGTATAGGTCATTGTGTGCTATATAAGTTGGTTGTCTTCTTAATCAAGGAGTGTAGAGACACTGGTATGGCATGCATATAGAATGTAATAGTACATTCATATCAAACATGACTATTTATCGAGCACTTTGCTATCAAGAGTAGCTCGTGAAGGGTATGGGTATAAGTATCCCTTAAACCTAAGATCACCATGGTGAATTATAAACAACTTACTGTACTTTAGTACTAGATCATCTGAATTCAATGATGGAAGGATACTGATGCAGTCAAGTACTTATCAAGTTGGTGAATGAGTCAAGATGGAATTGACCTCTCTGAATTAGTAGGAGATATGCATCAGTGTATTCCAATTCAGTAAAATCTTGACTAGGATAATCTATGTGATGGACATGAAAGGTTGACATACAATGTAGTCGACTAAATTAGGATTGATAGTCGAACCCTAGGTCATCTTGAGTATTAGGATCAAAGGAATGAATTATACGGTAACCATATGCCAATAGGTTCTAGAATGTTGCTTTGTAATCCTTCGACCTATTCGGACATCGGATTCCATTGCTAGATGGTTACATTGATTGGTATAGAAAATTATTTCTATACTATCGACTTAGGTTCGAACCTATGGAGTCACACACATTAGACAATTCAGATAGGTCTGATGGCTAAGGAGTTCAATTAGATTTTGACTCTCATGAGGAGTCCCACTAGGATTGAAACTCTGGAGGAGAGTCCCACTAGACTGAGGCTCTACTATTAATGGAGAATTAATTAGTAATTAGATTACTAATTGAATCATTTTGATTAAATAAAGAGCTTTAGATTATGTCTAATTGAATTAGATTCAGTTCGACTTAGATTGGGTTTGATCAAGTCTGATTGTAAGGAAAATTTGATCTTGATTCGATCAGGACTTGGGCTCAGCTAATTCTTAATTAGGTTATAAATTTATTGAGATGATTTGGCTTCTAATTTGATTAGGTTCATTTCTGACATTGGTTTCAAACCATATTTGATTTGGTTTATAATTAATTTGGAAATGGAGAGTCCAAGCCAACAGAGACTCAATCTCTTTATCCTTATGCCACCTTGGACTCATGCATCTAATCTCAATGCCAAATTGGATTTGGCATGAGATTTTTGGGGTGATGAGAGTGGGCCCAGTAAGGGTGGGTAGCAAGACATGATGAGTCATGATCTTATTTCTTACCTAATTCGAATGCGATCCGAATTAGAGATAAAATGATAAGATGGAAAGAAATTTTTCAAGTTAGGAATGGAGGTTGGTGCCTATTGATTTTTTTGTTATTTTTCTTAAGGTGTTTTTTGGGTGTATGAGATATCAGATCTTTTCTTCACATAAAAGACTCATTTTTAAAAATTTTTGGGATGCCCAAAAGGTGTTTGGCATGGACTCTTTGGCACCCTCTTCCTTGCATCAAAACCGTAGCCCTTGTCTATTTAAAGGAGGTTCAGTTGTTAATGCCATATGCTAAGTTTCTTGCTGAGTTTATTTTTTCTCTAGAGCTCCTTCTCTTCTCCTCTTCTTCCTCCTGATCTCTTCATCCTTTGAAGTATTCAAGGTCCTTGAAGAAGAAGGAAGAAATCAGCCTCCAAAATCCTTGCAAGCTAGCACTTCCAAGGAGCCTGACCTATGCCGGTCTTCGTGTGGACTTTCTGTAGAGGCCAGATAACTTTGTGTCGATGCGAGCAATCTGAAGGAGAGCCTATTTAAGTATTGGACTAGTAGAGATCAAGAGTTTTTAGTTTGGTAATAGTTTCTAAACATTCTTGATCATTTATGTTAGATCTAATCATTAGATCTAACCATTAGATCTAAACATCGATGAGATTGATGCAAGTTTTATTTTCAGATCTTATGTGCATATTAAATTATATTATTTATCTTGACATGATAGTCTAGATTAGATCTTATGTAGATAATTTAGATTAAATTATTTAATCTTATAGTTTTGCTGTATAAAATTTTTGAAATTGCATGCATAGCACTACCTATGTTTCTTTCAAGTCATACTGATTAACCTTAATGGCATGGGTTAACTCGAATCACTTGGCGATCTAATCATAACATAATTCATCAAATTGACTAGGTAAGTGAGATCGATGGAAGGGTCTGCTAAGCTTGCTTTAGACACCATCGAAATGGCCAGGTAAGCCACTTTCAATTAAAAACCACCGATCGATATGCCAAACTTATCTTAGATACCAATTGGTTAATTAGTTTTGATTTGACTAACCTAATGATCCAAGTTCAACCACTAAGCCACAATCAAGGTCTATTTGGTCTAATCAAAGACATGGACTTGACCATCTACAACTATTGTATTAGAGAAATCCTGATTAATCTAATTCAATATTTGGTTAGACTTAATCAATTTCTCTACATAGTTAATTAACTCTTTGATTCTAACCTTAGATCTAACCCAATTAAAAGAATCTAATTTGAGCTAACCCATACCTCATATTTTATACAATGTCATTAGATCTTAAATCACAATTCTAGATCTAATCAATCCAACATTTAATTCTTAATTAAATTTTTACATCAACATGGTTAAGATTTTAAATAATTTCTTATGTAAACTTTTTATATTAAATTATAAATTTTTTTTAGATCAAATCTAAATTTTTATAATTTTAAATTAATATAATTTTGATTATGAAGATTAGATGTAACTAATTTTCTATACAACTTGTATCACATACAATAAATCCTTCGGTTTCAAGATTTAAAATTTTGTAAGAAAATAAGTTTTTCTCTTTTTACTTTCTTCTTCATGAGACCTTACAGTGGCACCCCTACATGCCATAAGAGACCCCATTGAATGGGAGGAGAAGGTGATGTAACTTTACTTGCTCCTATGACCAGACGGCCTGGTGATTACCCAATTTGAGTACTTTGCTACTTAGATCATTTAATCTATCATATAAATAATCAGATCTAAATATAAAATATATTTAGATCTAATCTAAATAGTAAATCATTAGATCTAAAGATATATTATCAGATCTAATGGCATATTAAATCACATCATAAACAACATAGCTCTGATACCATTTGAAGGAAACACAGGTAGTGCTATGCATGTAATTTTAAAAAATTTATGCAGTAAAACTATAAGTTTAAATAATTTAATCTAAATTATATGTATAAAATCTAATATAGACTACCATACCAAGATAAATAATATAATTTAATATACATATGAGATCTGAAAGTAAAAACTTGCATCGATCTAATTGATGCTGTCATGTAGATCTAACCGTTAGATCTAACAAACACGATCAAGAAAGTTTAGAAATCATTACTAAACTGAAAGCTCTCGATCTCTGCTAGTCTAACACTTAGATAGAATCTCTTTCAGATTGCTTGCAGCTATACAAAGTCATCTGGCCTCTATAGATTATCCACACGAAGACCGACGTAGATCAGGCTCCTTGGAAGTGCTAGCTTGCAAGGATCTTAGAGGCTGATTTCTTCCTTCTTCTTCAAAAGCTTTGGATGTTCCAAATGAAGAGAGAATCTGGAGAAGGAATAGAGGAAGAAGAGGAGCTCTGAAAAAAATAAAAACCAACAAAGGAACAAAGATTGGGCATCAACAATTTGAGATCCCTTTATATAGGAAAGGAATTAAGGTTTAGGTCAAGAAGAGGGGCGCCCATATCTCCATGCCAAACCCAAATTTTTGGCATCCAAAAATTTTTAGAAAATAGTTTTTGGTGTGAGAAGGAGATCTGGTATCTCACACACCCAAAAACTCCTCAAGAAAATTAAGGAAAAAATAATTTGGCACCTCCTCTATTTCCTTATTTGAAAAATCACATTCCTTCTTATCACCATATCTCTAATTTGGATCGCATTCAAATTAGGTAGGAGATAAGATTATGACTCATTATGATATGTTGTCCATTCTTACTATGCCCACTCTCATCATGCCAAAAATCTCATGCCAAAAACTATTTGGCATTGAAAATAAATGGCATGGGTCTAGGGTGGCGCAAGAGATAAAGATAGAGTCCTTGCAAACTGGGACTCTTCATTTCTAATTCGATTCTAATCCAAATCAAATTTGGTTTGAACCCAATGATAGAAGTGAACCTAATCAAATTAAAAATTTAATTATCTCAATAAATTTTTAATCTAATTAAAAATTAGCTGTGTCCAAGTTCTAATCGAATCAGGATCAAATTTTTTTTGCAATCAAGTTTGATCATATCAAATCCAATCTAAGTCGAACTGAATCTAATTTAATTAAACTTGATCCAAAGCTCTTTACTCAATCAAATTGAGTCAACTAGTAATGTAATTACTAATTAATTCTCTATTAATAATAGAGTCTCAGTCCAATGAGACTCTCCTCTAGAGTTTTAGTCCCAATGGGACTCCTCACCAGAGTCATAATCCAATTGAACTCTTCAGCCATCAGATCTGTCCGAATCTTCTAATGTGTGTGACCCCATAGATTCAAACTTAAGTCGATAGCATAAAAATAATTTTTTATATCAATCAATATAATTTCTAACAATGATGACCCGACGTTCGAATAGGTCGAAGGATTGCAAGCAACATTCTAGAACCACTGGCGTATGGTTATCGTATAATTCATCCTTTTGACCTTAATGCTCAAGGTGACCTAGGATTTGACTGTCAATCCTAATTTAGTTGATCACATTATATTTCAACCTTTCAAATCCATCACATGGATTATCCTGACTAAGATTTTTTTGAATTGAAATACACTGATGCATATCTCTTACTAATTTAGAAGGATCAATTCTATCTTGACTCACATACTGACTTGATAAGTACTTGACTGCATCCAGTAACCTTCCATCATTGAATTAAAAATATAGATAGTCCGATACTAAAGTACAGTGAGTTGCTCATAAGTCACCATGATAATCTAAGATCTCAGGGACACTTATACCCATATTCTTCACAAGCTACTCTTGACAGCAAAGTGCCCGACCAATGATCACGTTCGATAAGAATATACTCTTATATTCCATCTGCATGCCATAATAGTATCTTCACACTCTTTGGTTAAGAGGACAACCAACTCATATGGCACACAATGACCTAAACTCGATATTGCTATCGTCCTATTAATAGTATATCATTTGATCACAAGCATTTTTAAGGATTTAGCAATAAATCTTCTTTTGTCGATTATATATAGTCCTAAGGACTTCATTATAATATAGGAGTTCAAATAGGATATTTATGATAAAAAAGATAAATAAATTTTATTAATAAAAAAAATATATATATATATTTTAAATATGAGCACAATCATCAACAGACTAACGATTGATTTTAGGATATATTTTCCAACACCTTGAGCATTAGAATCAAAGGGATGAATTATATGGTAACCATATGTCAGTAGTTTCTTGAATATTGCTTCACCATCATTCGATCTATCCGGATGTCGGGTCCTATTACTAGATGGCTATATCAATTAGTTCAAAAATTATTTTCTATGCTACCAACTTAGGTTCCAACCTACAAAATCACACTCAGAAGAAGTTTCTGACAGATTATGTGGCTGATCAATGATTGAAAATCATTCAAAGGCTTAATCATCAATTCGATTGATGGTTAACCTTTTGCAAAAGTTACAATAAATTTATTCACCAAGTGTTAATAAATTAATGGAGGATTAATTAGCAATTAGATTGCTAATTAGCTAAATTTGGTTGAGTGAAAAGGATTAGATAAAATCTAATTAAATTAGATTCAATTAGGTTTGACCTGATTAGATTATGAGATGACCTAATTGCTAAAGGAAAATTATCCCTGATTTGATAAGGACTTTGATTCAATCAATTTCTAATTTATTGAGATTAATTTAAAAATTTATAAATCTAATTAGATTAGATTTCATCTATTTATTTGGACTTAACCAGATATGATTTGGTTAGGAGTCAAATAAAGAAACAAGTCCATAGAAGATTGGACTCTTCTCCCATGCGCCACCAAGATTTAGGATGCCTACCTTTCTCCACACTAAAGTTTTTTTTATGAGATTTCTCTATGCCAAAAGGCCTTCCACCCTCTCTTTCTCACATCCAAAAATGGATAATAATCTGGTCTTTATGGTAGGTTCAAATATGATTTGAATTGATTACCATATTAGATAAGGTTTGACCTTATCTATAAGACCTTGCCACCCATACCTTCTTTCCCTCTTATTTTGTGCGACAATATAGAGGATTTCACTATGGAAAATTAGATGGAGATTTGATTCCATGTGAGAGTAAGTTGTTTGGGGCATCCCATATTTTTTGGGTAGTGGAATTTGTGAGAAGAGGCGATAAAAACATGTAAGAGTCCAACATCTCTAGGACTCTTCACCCTAACTCATTACATGCCCAAATAAAAAGAGTTATTCTTTCTTTTGTGCGTGTAAAATAGAAGAGAAAGTGCTCTTCATGTTGAAGAAATTTGGGCATGGTTCATGGCATGAGAAATAGAGAGGAGAGTCCTCTCTCTTTGGGTGTGCGCAAAACTTAGTTTTTTAGGATTTTATTTCTAATGGTTTGGAAAGAGAGAAAAAAAAGAGAGAAGAGTGTCTCCTCTCCATTCTTCTTTCACATCTCCATCTTCTCCAGATGTCCATCTTCAACCTCTAAAAGGATTCGAGAGATTTGAAGAAAAGATCTAGATCAGCCAAAAAGATGATCCTCGCACAAGCTAGCACTCTTGAAAAAATCGATCAGATCGGAACTTCAAGTGGACCTTCCGTAGAGGCCAGACATATTTGTGGCTATGAGCAACTAGCAAGGATCATCTTTATCACATCTCTCAGTAGCGACGATCATCGATCCATGCTCAGGTATCAAGTTCTAGACTTAGCTTAGTAGTAGATTTGATATATTGCTCACATGTATGCATGCAGATTTTATCTTTTGGACTTTTCAGATTTTATATGCAACATATCATAGATCCTAAAGTAAGTTGATTTGATGATTAGATCATATGCATGTTAGGTTAACATGATTAATCTAGTTATCTTCTACTATATTTTATTTTAAAAATTTTTAAAATATATGCATGAAATCGTCTATATTTTTCAACAGTGGTATCAGAGTCTAAGTTCATTATGACATGTTATATGTGCATATTAAATCTAAAATTTAATTTTATTTAGATCTAATATCTGATATCTTAGATATAAATTTAATTAATAGTTGATTACACAAACTGAAATAAGGTTGTCCTACTGTAGGGTTCCCTTACAGTGAACAAGTTATCCTAGTTTGTGTTGGTTTTGATAAAATCTGATTTTACATATTGCATGTGATATTTATGATCTAATTTAAATATGATCTAAGGTTGTGATTAGATCTGATATAATTTAGATTAGATCTAAATTTATATATATGATATGTGATTAGATTAGATGATCTGATCAGCAAGCACATAGATTGGATTGACCACTAGATTGTTCGGTCATAGGAGCAAGAAGGGTTTAAAGGCCCTCTCTTTCAATTCGATGGGATGCTCTTATGGTATGTAAGGGTGCCATGTAATTAAATCTCATGAAGAAGAATGTGAAAGAAAAAATTTATTTTTCTGCAAAATCTTAGATCTTGAAACCTTAGATTTGTTGTATGTGATACAAAGTTATATGAAATATAAGACATCTAATCTATGTGATTAAAATTATTTTAATAAAAAAAATAAAATTTAAAATCATAAAAATTTAAATATAATCTAAAAGGATGTTTATGATTGATTTTATTTTAGGATTATGCAAGATTTATTTTTAGATCTAAAACTCTTTGAAACATGCTCGCATAATGATTGAGCCGATCTAATTTTGAACTAAGTTAACTTAGTCCCCTTGTGTTGCCAACTCTATTTTGATTGAGTCGATCTAGTTTCAGAATAAAAAATCTTTGCATAAAATTTATTATAAATTATTTATGAAATAAAAAATTGAAATTATTTCAAACCTAAACCTAAATACATATTGAACCTACACTTAATTCAAAATTAAGTTGAACTAATTGGATCTAGAAGTATGAATTAAAGATCTAATATCATTTACATAAAATATGGATTGATGGGTTTATGGGTTAGCTTGATCAGGTCATCTTAATTAGGTTATACCTAAGGTTAGAATCAAAGAGTTAATGGATCAAGTAGAGAAATTGATTAAATCTAACCAAATGTTGAATTAGATTAAATCAGAGTTTATCTAGAATCAATACAATAGTTGTAGATGGTCAAGTTCATATCTTTGATTAGATCAAATGGACCTTGATCGTGGCTCAGTGGTCGAGCCCGAGTCCTTAGACAAACTTAATTGAAACTGATGAATCAATTAGTGTCTAAGATAAGATTGGCATTTCGATCAATGATTTTTAATTAGAAGTGACTTACCTGGCTATTTTGATAGTGTCTAAGGCAAGCTTAGCATACCTCCCATTGATCTCACTTATCTGACCAATATAGTTAATTAGCTTTTGATTAGGTTGCTCATTGATTCATGCTAACTCTGTTGTATAGATAAATTAGTGTGACTGATTTAGGTGCTCCTAGATTAACCAGCTAGTCTTGAGTTTTCTTCATGATTTGGTGAAGTCAGTGGAAGGATTTATAACTAGTTGGATGGATCAGATTAAACTTAATCTTCTTTGATCTGACTTGGTGAAGTCAGTAGGAGGATTGTTAATTAGCTGATCAAATCTCCTCTAAATTAACCAAATCTTCTAAATTATTAGATCCATAAACTAAACTGATTATGATGATAACTAGATTATAGCCTCCCATTAAGGTAAATGGTAATGGGTCCATTATTTTTGATTGACATTGCAGGTGCCATCCGTCTGATGTTTCTTTAAATGATGAAATTATCATTGATCATATGATGACTCTGTTGTACTATCTGATGAATGGTTGGATTGGCCGAGCCATACTCAGACCTAATCATTCATTAGTTAGTGTCACTGAATAAGTTCATGTTATTGGTTGGACCTAACTAGAACTTTCAGTGGAGGCCCATCGCCTACTGAAATGAAACTTGGGATGAAACTAAATACTAAAAATTATTTGGAGAAATAATTGGTTGAGAACCTACCTATAGATGCATATGGGTTGGTCGAGCCATACTCAGGCCTGTATATAGTCTGTGTAGATTCTAGTATCCGCTAAGAAATTAGAGTAATTCCTCGAATTGAAGATAGAGGCTATCAATTCGACTAAGATAATGGGAGAACCTTTAGACTAAAGTCTAAATCTTTAGGCTTAATGAATTTATAAATATAGATATCTTATATTTTTTTTTAGTTATGGCTAGATGTTCGTTGCTCTATTCACTGTTTGACAGTGACTTATTTGTAGGACCCAACTTTGATAGATGGTATCGAAAATTATAAATAGTTCTTGAGTGCGTATGGATCTTATATATGATTACGGATTCAGCACTTAATATTCTCATGTCCGACACATATGATGTGATCAAAGGTACTTATCAGAAATGGTCAAATGATCGTATCACCATGTGGCACTTTTGAGAGCAGCAAAGAACATGAATTTAGTTATAAATTTGTTGATGCTCAGTGGAAGAAAATCTTTCAAATGTTGAAGGAGTTCTTTTGTACCTCTAAAGATGTGTCTTCAGTGGGGCAACAATCTTTTGAGAAAGAAAAGAAAAAGAAGGTGCAAAAGAGTCGTGCTTGCACTGAGGAGCCCGAACTGACAAAAGAGTCTAAGGTTAACCTAGTTTAGCAGAGCTCCTTAATCTAAACAGGCTAAGGAAGAGAAATCAGTAAAGGATTGCTCGATAAGGTACTTATATGATAACACCTTATAATTTCTCTATTTGTGATACTCCTATCTGGATATTGGATATCAAAAGTTCATATAAATTATTGTAATGATTTCAAGTTAGTAGAAAGATTGAAAATAGCAAAAGATCCTTGAATGTTGAAGCTGAAAGTCATGTTTCAGTTCTGGCTTTAGGAATTTTCAAGCAAGTTTTCAATTCTAATAATGTTATTTTTGATGATTGTCACCATTGTCTATTTTTATGAATATAATTTTTGTAGATCTTCTGGCCAAAGATAGATTTACATTGTCAATATAGAATGATTTTTGTGATATCATTATAGATAATGTCAAAATCATGTGTGGACAACTAAAAAAATGATATTTATGAATAGTCACAGTCTGTTAGTGTACTATATACAACAAACAAATTCTTTAGAGTAGATAATATATTGAAATAATTCTCTCTTATTGGAATTGACTTTGTTAGACATAGTTCGATCCATGATGGAGTTTATAAGTCTATCAGTCTCCTTTTAGGGTCATGCTTTTGAGACTACTTGTTATGTTCTCAACTGAATTCTGAATTAATCAATCGTAAAGATTCATATGAGATATGGACTAGACGTAAGCCGATACTCTCTTACCTTAGGGTTTGAGAGTATTTATTTTATGTCAAGCATTTGCAAACTAATTAGCTTGGATCTTGATCTTATAAATATTATTTTGTAGGGTAACTCCAAAGAACCTAGGGGATATTACTTCTACCTTGCTAAAGAACAAGAATTGTTCGACATTCTTTTAGAAAAAGAGTACCTTGGTGAAGGAACTGATGCCTCTAATATAGAACTTATGAAATTTAGCAGGTAGAAGAACTGATATAATCTAATGAACCCATAGAACTAGATTTGATTAGATCAAATTCAGAACCCATTGTAAAGGCACCATTAAGGAGATCTGATAGAATACCGCATTCGTTGGATAGATACTTCATTTTCTAGTTCTGAGATGTGATCCTGTTGAACTCGATGAGAACAATAAGGATCCGATCATCGATATAGATGCCATACAGAGGTTCGACTTCAATTAGTGGCTTGGAGCCATAAAGTCCGAAATAGAGTCCATGAAGGTCAATGGTATATGGATACTCGTTGATCCACTCGAAAGGATAAAGCTCATAAATGTAAGTGGATCTTCAATGGGATCAGAGGGCACAACAGAAGGTGGAGACCTATAATGTCCATCTGGTTGCCTAAAGATATCATCAACATTATGGTATTAACCATAATGATATATTTTCTCCTATGGCAATGCTAAATATTTCGAAGTTGGAACATGCATTTTTATAAGTGATCAAAATACATGGCTTCGTTGAGAACATAGAAGAACCCTGCAAATACAAATGGGTTAATAATTCTATGAGTGTATTTCTTATTTTGTGTGTGAATGAAATTCTTTTAATCAGAAATGATATTCCTTACATTATACAAAATAAAAGTTTTTTTGTTATTATTTATCTTCATAAAAGATTTGAGAAAAGCATCCCTCATCCTAGGGATGAAGATCTATAGAGATAGATCTAAAAGCCTGCTTAGGTTATCTCAGTCTATGTACGTAGAGTATTTATGAGTAGAATTTATTCTATCATGTACACCATGTATAAGATAGGATATGGTATACTCACTAGGATAGTGAGTGGATACCTGCAAGATCCGAATGAGAATCACTGGTAGGTCTGTTGGATGTATGCCTTAGAAGCCAATCTTGACTGACACATTTCAATCTCCAGGATATAATTTTATATTATTGGGCAATTATATTACCATTCATATTTATGTGTCCATGAATTATCCAAAGAATTAACAAGAAAATGACATATATTCTCAAAGAGTTGAGAATTTGAGACATGCGTCATTGATGGTTAGTTTCAAAATTGCTCCTGGTCATAGGATCATCATGAGGATGGTGATTGATCCAGATAGATCAATACATGGATCGCTTCCTTCAGACAGATAGGTCTCGAGTCTGCAATATAGAGATACTAGAGTGAGAGTGCAGGTGGTTGTTAGAGAATAACTAGCACTGAGCGTGACCAACACAAGAAGTCACATGGATGTCTACTTACTCATTAATGACTTTCTCAATGCTGCAGTTGTATAACTAATCTTTTGACCTGAGATGGCACTACTTCTCGTAGTATGACTGCTGGAGTTTGACTGACACATCAACATGGATCTCAATTAGCCCTTGTAGTGGATGTTGGCGACAGTTGGTCCACAGTAGGAGTGGGGTATGCATCAAGATGGAATCTATCGATCCTAGTAGAAGAGAGTAGTCCTATGGGATTTAAGAGGTTGAGTCTTTAAGTCTATGACCATAGCAGTGTGATTGATGAAAAAGAGTTTTCATAGAATCACATATAAACTTAAGCTGATTGAATCTATCATATGACCGATGTTAAGGTTTGACGATTCATCCATGACCTGCCATCTGGTTGGGACTCACGATAGAGGGACTGTATCATATGCTAACTGTATCTAAAGGTTCATCTTTTATTCTGCTGGATTGCCACTACATACTGCTAGGTATCACTGGTAGATTGTGAGACTCATGAGGATCATCTTGATGATCAATGATCCTTGGTGGGCTGAGTTGGAATTATTCTAACCCATTGAAAAGAGTTTTAATGATATTGTGATAGAGATCACAATATATCTCACTACCAGACAGAATAGAACCTATGGGGTCACACACAAAAACTTTTTGACTGATCAGATGGTTGAATTACAATTATGAATCATAACAAGATTTGATTATCAATTTGATTGATAATTAATCTAATACAAATATTATATTATGTAACTTACTAAAGAGTTAGTAAGTTATAAGAGGATTAATTAGTAATAGGATTGCTAATTGGCTCAATTTGATTAAGTAATGGGGCTTGCATCAAGTCCAATTTGATTGGATTTAATTTGACTCATTATGGGTTTGATTTGATCAACCCAAATAGGGTTATAGGATAATCCCAAAAGGATCAGATGATTAGTCCTAGTTGAATTAGAATTTGGGTTTAATCTAATTTTTAATTAGACTATAATATATGAATTTCTATTTGGACTAAGAATCTTCATTTTCTTAGGTGCACCAAATCCTAATTGGATTAAGATTAAAACTAAGTTTGACTCAAGCACCAAGAAAGAGTCCAATAGAACTAGGACTCCTCCTCCAATTAAGAGACATCTAATCTAAACAAATTGAACTTCAAATTAGATTTGATTTCTCATCTTTTTGAATCTAATCTAGTTCTAATATGATTAGGATTAATTAAAATTTAATTTGGTTTAAAACAGCTATTAAATTAGAGTCCCATGAATCTTAAATTCTTCCCTATCCATATGCCAAAAGGATTCCATGCCCACTTGTGTTTGACGCCATATCCTCTCCTCCTTTTTGTGCGTGTAAGAGGTCCACTCTTCTCCCTAATTAGCATGTAAGAAGAAGTCCTAAAACTCTTTTCTTCCAAGAGATAAGGGGTGCTAATATAAGAAGGGGTGGGCGCATAATTTAGATAGAGTCCAAGCTTCATAGGACTCTTATCTCCCACCTTAAATCAAACTCCTCTTCACCTATTTAAGGAGCTCCATATGGTACGTGCAACCACCTGATAGAGATTAGTTTTGACACCCAAAAGTGAGAGAGATGTGCATGAAAAACAAGGGAGAAAAGTGGGACGGCATGATGGGAGAAAGATGTGAGGTAAGTTTGTTTTAATCCTTCCTTTTTTGCAACAACCAAAAGTTGGTTGTTAGGATATTTTCTTCTCTCCTTCTTGTCCATATTTAGACATGGATGTCTCTTCTTCTATATGTCCAAAAGTTAGATAAAATTTTTACATCTCTAATGTAGAGATTTGGTACATGAATTTTAAGAAGAAAAGAGAAGAAAAGTTCTTCTCATGATCTCTAGTGTAGAGATCAAGATCTTTCTACATCTTCTTATTCTCTAAGAGTGTCTTAAAAGAAAAGAAAATTTTCAACCATCAAGATGCGATCTCTGCAAGGAAGCTAGCATTTTGGTGAGATCAAAAGGCTTCTGATCAGATCAGAGTCTCGTGTGGATATCCGTAGAGGTCGGATGCTTGTGCGGCTAAAATAGACCTTCGAAGGATATCCATGATTATCTGTTCGCATTGAAGATTGATCCATATCCAGATATATTTTATATTTATTTTTTTCTATTTGATTTCTGTATCTGAATTTTATCTCACATATAATGATCCTGTTTATGACTTTAAGATTTGATCTTATGCATGCTTAGATTAAATTAGATTTAATCTAAAAAATTTTAAAATTCTGTTGTGCACTAGTTTTATAAAATCATGCATGTATAAAATCATAAAAATCCAATAGTGGTATTAGAGCCACATCATATGCATAAGATTAAGATTTAAATTTGAAATCTATAGAGAAAAATTTCATTTCTGAAAGGTTTTGATGTCATTCTGACATAAGGTTGCTCTGACATAATTTATTATGCTGTATGGTTGTCTTAAAATGATGTTAAAATTTTTAATTAGATTAGATTTTTAGATCTATTTTTTTTGATATATATGTGATATATCTTTTGATTAGATCTGAAAAGAGTTTTGAGATCTGTTATGATTCATATATATGATATATGAAAGCATGTTTAAGGCTGAAATTTATTTCTATGATCTGAACTTGTTTATGTATGTGATACATATTTGTATGCATGATCTGAAATTATTTTGAGATCAAAATTTACTCTTCATATAAAGAATTTAGATCTGAAATTAGTGTTTGTGCATGAGGGATTGGTCATGGGTAAATCAAGTTAGGTCCTGTAATCTGATTACCTTAAAGGGTTTTTGATTTGATCATGATGGGTCTAAATCAATTTAGTAGTTGATCAAACTGAATCAAGTATTGATTAGGATGAGGTCAATAGAGCCTTAGATCATACAATTATTATTGATCGAATCAATTGACACTCATATGTAGAATCGATTAAACCAAAGGATCTAATTCAGCTCTGTGGCTGGAGTCTGATTTACCTAAGCTAACCTATTCAGATCAATTATCCAATTGGTGTCTAAGGCAAGTAATTGAATGGTGGTTAATTAATTATTTCCATTCGCTTACCTGACCAATTTATTGGTGTCTAAGGAAAGCAACAGAGGGACCCTAATAAATCTTCACTTACCTGGCCAATTTGGTAGATTGAGTCTCAAATATGATTGCTTGGTGGTTTGATTTAGCTCATGTCAATTATATCAGTCATGTGATGACTGATTAGATGAGTCCTAAATCCAAATCTCTCTATCAAATATTAAGTCTAAGGTCTTCCACCATTGTAGATGTGCGGGCGTGCTACTGGCGTTGATTATTTTCGGCTAGTCACAGTGGTTTAGTTGCATCAAAAATACATAACTACTGTATTAGCAAAGAGTTACTGTGGAGTAAAGATAGGGTTGGGCCCAATAACTGTTAGGTGAGGGACCCAATGATGGCTTTACACCTGCTTATGAACGGTGGGTCTGACTTAACTAAGGAGTGCGGGCAATAACTATTAGGTAAGCCTACATGATTTAGAGACCAAGTGACTGCAACATGCTTAGAGAAGCATCTGGATAAAGAGTTATCTACACATCAGTATTAATTCATGTTATCAATAACTATTAGGTGAGGTGCCCGGCATCAGTGGGACCGCAACACCCATTAGAAACTAAATTATCGCATCAGGATTTTCGTTTCTCTACCCGAAGAGTGTGGGAGATCTGATAAAATATGTGAGTCTCTTTTTACATCTAAAAATCTTTAGAGTAAATTATAAAATAATTATAAATATCTAATTAGAATCTTTACTCTCTGTTGTTTATTGTGTCAGCTTCTAACCCTCTAGCTTGAATCTTAAATATCAACCGATTAATCGAAATCGATTACATAGACTAGCTCACAAACCTAAGAGTTATTCTTAATACTAAAAAAATAAGCTATATTCTTTATCAACTTATTCTGATGTTAACAATCCATCCAACTTATAGTTAATGAGCTATACTTGATGAGTGGATGGACAATGACAATTAAAATAGGTGCTATGCATGAGCACATGTTTACTGCCTACGATATGTTGATTCATCTGTAAATATTGTGAGGTGATCAGAGTCACACAGTGCATATGATGCATGATGGGCAGTCAGTCTATGATCATTATTTGATAAGGATCAAGAAAATTAAAGAGCTTGAAAGGCTCGACATGATCATGCACAAAGAATTGCTTATGGATTTGATCCTACAATCTCTGATTAGTTTATATAGATAGTTTATGATAAACTATCATATAAAAGACCATCATGGCACCTTATCTAAATTGATCAAAGTATTGATAACAAAAAAACCTTGAAAGAGTTCAAAGCTAAATACCTGGAGAGCCAAAAAAAAAAAAAAAAAACCTAAAGTAGGTATGTCAAAATTGCTCAATATTATCCTTACATTTTTTCTTCTCCCAATTGAGCTGTGGACTCTAGTGTAGAGTCAATGAGAAGATAGAGGGCTGAGGAAGTAACTCTTAAATTGGCTATAGGGCAACAATTGCTGTTGCGGCCATGGGTATCTATCCTTCACAATCGTCATTTGGATTTAGTTCTTAGAAATGGTCTCTATCATTTGCATGGTGATGCATATGTGAACTTACTTAAGCAAGTAGTGAATGCCATTAAATCTGAGAGATCTAGAATTGAGATTAGCTTAAAGTATATGTGGACCCTTAGGCTAAGTCGTATTGGAGAAAAAATGATTAACAAACTAGAAAAATATGGGCTTGGGCTCATTGGCTGTTGAGTCAAATCTAGTTTGTGTATTATCTCTTTGAAAAAATATGATCAAGCTACTCTTGTAGGACAAGAGAAAAAAGACCATCGAGATATTTATCCTTGTATACATTTAATGTGTGTAGCCCATATGATGTGCTAACCAAGGAGTTATCTCTATTTTGTATATAAGATACAAACCAAAAATTTTTGAAAGGTTCAAAAACTTTAGATGTAAGTAGAGAAATAAATCAAAAATTCTTAAAGGTACTTTGATCAGATCGAGGATGCAATGCCAATAAAAAAATTTTTTTGATTATCTCATAAAATGACATAGTTTCATATTGGACTACTCTTAGAACATCTTAGATCAATGAGATAAGAAAAGTCAAGGGACTATATGAGATATAGTCTGGTCCATAATGAACTTCACTGATTTATATTTCTTTAGAAATATATTTTATTTTTATAAAATTAAATTCTCTTTAAACCTATTCCTACCACACCATATAAAATATGGTATGGTGAGAACTGAATCTTGGTTATTCTGAGATTCAAGGATGTCCAGCCTATATTTAGCACAGTAGGTGGATATGTTAGAGGATAGGTCTATAAAGCTTATCTTAAAAGAATTTGAGATATTACTTTCTGAAAGGATTACAATGTGATTGTGACCCGACATGCTATCTCCTTGAAAAATTATTTAACCAAGATGAAGCAGTGAGAGGAAAGTTAAGCTCAAAGAGAGTGTCTCTGAAGAGCAGCGAGCCTTGGGACCTTAAGAACCTATGAGCCAGTAGACGTATATTCCTCCTCCACCTTGTATATATAGTAGCATCTCCAATCCTCTCGAAAGGTACTCGGATCTGCTTAACAGAGAATGTAAAGAAAGTCATTTCTCATGAGAGATGGGGAGCATAGAGATGATTCCAGAACCTATAATAAGGCGATGTATGACATCAACTCCAAGAAAAAGATGTAAAATAGCTTTCCTGAGAGAAGATTTTTTAAAGATTTCTGCATAGAATAGCCTATGAATTTCACTTCTTATGATAGGAGATCACAAAGTCTATAATAATCTTGGAGTTGAAATAGTCATTTCGATGATATGATCAAATTGTTTGATCAGATATGAGAAATTATATATTTCAAAAGGGTTAGCGGGAGTGTCCAATACTGATATCGATTAAAATATGGTTGTATATAGATTTCTTCATAAAAGATATAAAGCGAGCATCCTAAAAATCTATAGATATAGATGCAACTAGATGTTCATATTTTTACAGATAAAGTATAGAGATTAGATGCTGAAAGAGTTCAATATAGAAATCTCAAAGAGGGGTCTGCTACTCTCTCGGACATAAATGTATGCCATGTAATGTACTTGAACTAATATAGAAAATACTATGATTGTCACAAGTAGATATCAGTTATATCCAGGTTATGAGCACTGGATTGCTGTAAAAATATCCTTAAGCTCTTAAGTAGAATTGAGAATATCTTCTTAATTTGGAAAAAAATTAAAGCTAGGAGTGAGAGGATACACCAATTCAAATTTTATGTTGATGGTAGAATATCTACGTCATCGGGTGTGTTCCTATGTCAATATCTTGGAAGGGTTCCAAATAATCGATCAATGGAAGTTGAGTACACTATAGATGTGTAGGATGCATTCTGATTTTAATGTTAGTTGAAAAACTAGTTGTCATGTCATCAGATACCGTGACACTATACTGCAAAGACAATAGCACCGTAGCCCTTTCTAAGGAGCCTAGGTCTCACCAGATATTCAAGCATATAAAGCAGTAGAACATGCGACTACCTCAAGTAGAAATACATAGAGGTGTAGAGAGCAAACTTCATATGTGATATGGTTGACCTGCTGGTAGATCACTTAGCTAGCCTAAGACTAAAGCCTGTCTTGTAAAGATGGAGCTTAGTATATGGCAGATTGGTTTTAATGCAAGTGGGAGATTGTTGGATGTATGTCCTAGAAGTTAATCTTGACTGACATATTTCATATCCTTAGGACATGATTTTGTGTTTATTGGATAGTTATATTATCATTCATGTTTATGTGTCCATGAATCATCCAAG
Source organism: Elaeis guineensis (assembly GCF_000442705.2). Taxonomy (NCBI): domain Eukaryota; kingdom Viridiplantae; phylum Streptophyta; class Magnoliopsida; order Arecales; family Arecaceae; genus Elaeis; species Elaeis guineensis. Next base: position 83,304,545 of record NC_026003.2, read on the forward strand.
GGATTAACAAGAAAATGACATGTTCTCAAAGAGTTGAGAATTTAAGATATGTGTCATTGATGGTTAGTTCCAAAATTACTCCTAATCATAGGATCATCATGGAGATGGTGATTGATCCGGATAGACCAGTGCACAGATCACTTCCTTCGGACAGATGAGTCTCGAGTCTGTAGTGTAGAGATACTGGAGTGAGAGTGTAGGTGGTTGTTAGAGAATAACTAGTACTGAGTGTGACCAACATGAGAAGTCACATAGATATCTGCTCATTCGTTTGTGACTTTTTCGATGCCATGTTGGGAATAGTGTCCCAAAGTCAATCGTCAGCCTGTTGACGGTTGTGCTTATTTTTGTACATGTATATGAATTATGAATTAATAAAAATTATTTTAATATTTTTATCATAAAATATTTCATCTTCTAATGAACTCCTATGTTGTGGTGAAGTCTTTAGGACTATTTAGACTCGATAAAGGAGGATTTATCGTTTAGTCCTAAAATTTGTTCGCGATCAAATGATATGTTATTACCAAGGACGACAATGTTTATCAAGCATAGGTCGTTGTGTGCCATATAGGTAGGTTGTCCTCTTAACCAATAAGTGTGGAGACACTGGTATGGCATACAGGTGAGATGTAAGGGTACATCTACACTGAACGTGACAAACTCCGGAGCTATTTTTGCTATCAAGATTTGCTCCGATGGAATATGGGTATAAATATCCCTCCGACCTGAGACCGTCATGGTGACTTGCAAGCAACTCACTGCACTTAGGCACTAGACTACCTGAATTTCTAATTCAGTGACGGAAGGCTGCTGGGTGTAGTCAAGTATTTGATTTGTCAGTGCGTGTATCAAGATGAGATTGACCACTCCAGTTTAGGAGCTGTGTACAGTCGTGTTTCAATTTAGTAAAACCTTAGCCAGGGTAGTCTTTGTGAGGAGTCACAGGACTGTTTGAGTTTAGCACGATTCGGATGATCTAATCAGGGTTGATAGTTTAACCCTGAGTCATCCTAAACACAGAGGTCAAAAGGATGAATTATACAGTAACCATATCCATATAGGTTCTAAGTGTTGCGATTGCAACCATTTGACCTATCCGGTCGTCGGGTACCATTGCTAGATGATCACTTCGATTAGTACAGGAATTGATTCCTGTACTATCGGCTTAGGTTCGAACCTGCGGGGTCACACACATTAGAGGTTCCTATCTGATCTAATAGCTGATGAAGAGTCCTTCATGTCTGGGATTCTATGATTGAGAATCAAAATTCTTTGATCACGAATTCGACACATTTTGGGTACCGGGGTCAAGAGTCCCACTGGTTTAGGACTCTTCGATCAGGGTTACATATCGATGAATTCTGATGCCCGATTACCCATCGGTTTTGGACTCAATATTTATGAGATGTTTAATTAGTGATTTGATCACTAATTAACTCAATTTGATGGAGTAATTAATTTTGGATCAAGTCCAATTGAATTGGATTCAGTTGGGTTTGACCCGATTAGGTTAAGAGTTGACCTAATCGTCGAGATGGTTTGGTCCCTGATATGATCAGGGGTTGGGCTTAATCAATTTCTGATTTGATTAAGAGTTTATTGAGGCTAATTAAGCCTAATTTAGTTGGATTTAAATTAGTCTAATTGGGCCTAACTTATTTGGTTCAATTAGGTTGGTTTAAATAATGAAACCACCTTGACCCATTCTCCCTGCGCCACCTCACTTCCATTGCGCCCATTTGAATTCATGAGAAGGAAGTTCTCATGAATTTTTCTCACGCAAAGCCCTCCTCACACCCTACTTTAATGCACCAAATGAGTGGATAAGGATGATTGGTTGGCCATTCAAATTCAAAACAAAGTTTGAATTTGAATGAGCAACCAATCTTAGCACCTTGACCTTATCCTCTTTTAGCGCCCCATTTATTACACGAGAAAATGTTTCTCATGAAATCACTCACGCACAAATTAAGCCACACCCTCCTCTTCTCATGCCCTTACTGGATAGGGATAAATTGATTTCCATTTGAATTCAAAATTTGATTTGAATTCAAATGTGCAATTACTCATCTTTATCCTCTCACGTGGATAAGACGTTTGACATTGTTTTAAAAGGAGGAGAAGAGTGGGGCGTGTGCAAGAAAATTTTTGGAGAGAAAATCTGGGCATGAAGAATTCTTGTGTGCAAGGTGAAGGTCTATATCCTTCTAGAGAAAAAGAAAGAAAAGAAAGAAAAAGTGTGCGCAGGGTTTCAGTGAGTTCTTCAGGGTTTCAGCCTGGAGTTCGGGAAGTGAGAAGGTGAGCTATGAATATCGTGAGCCCACCAAATTTTAGAGAGATCTTCAACATCCTCTCAAGCATATCTACTGATGATCTGAAGTATCTAAAGAATCGACAAACATCGATCGAAGGAGTTCGATCAGCATCGACCGTCAAAAGGGCTCTACAACGAGCTTGCACTCGTGAGTCGATCAGATCGGAAGCTTCATGTGGATGATCCACAGAGGCCAGACATGCTGTGTGGCTATTTTGTAATGATCAAACTCTCTCGACGGTGATCAGATTGCGGTGATCTACTATCCGTACAAAGGTATTGTGTTCTGAACACATTACAGTAAAGTGTTTACTGTTCAAATTTGAATTTTAAATTTAAATGCATGCATGCTATATATCATATTTAGATCCTAGTATACGGTAAATTTTTATTAATTAATTAGATTAATTAATAATTTTCACTGTAAAATAATGATTTTGAAAAAATTTTAGAATTACCATTTTACCCCTGCACTGAATTTTTCCCATAATTAGTATCAGAGCAAGTTCTTAGATATGATACATATATTTGCATGCATAGATTAAGTTGTAATCTAAAAGTTAAATTTAAAATTTAAAATTCAAAATTTAAAATTTAAATTTTGAAAATTGTTCAAAATTCAAAATTCAAAAATTTAAAATTCAAAATTTGAAATTTAAATTTTGAAATTTGAAATTCAAAATTCAAAAATTTAAAAATTTGAAATTTAAAATTTAAAATTTGAAATTTGGTTGAAATTTCAAATTTAAAATTCAAAATTTAAAATTCAAAATTTTAAAATTCAAAATTTAAAATTCAAAATTTTAAAATTTGAAATTTAAAATTTATTTGAAATTTGAAATTCAAAATTTAAAATTTGAAATTTAAATTTTGAAATTGGTATATTTAGATATACTTGATCCAAGTAGCAAGTAATCGAATTGGGTTGGTTGCCATGGCTGTCCGATCATAGGAGAAAAATAGGGTTTAAAGGCCTTCTCTTCCCATTCGATGGGGTCTCCTATAGCGGTAGGGGTGCCAATGCAATTATATCCCATGCAGATGAAGTAGCGAAAGAAATATTCATGATTTATTTTGATTGAGTTATTTTCTATTATGTAATTAGCAATAGGATTGCTATTTATGAAATGTGCTGATATATTTATGAAATGAGTCAACATATTTGGTGAACAGAAAATAAAACCTTTCAAATTTAAAAATTATTTTCGAAATGCCAAACCCTGACCCATCAGTCCAAATACTTAATTAAAAGAATTAAGTGTTGTCTAGTAGGTCTAGAATTATGAATTAAGACCTAAGACAATTGCATAAACTTGTGGGTCAATGGGTTAGATGGATTAGGTCCATAATTGGGTTAGACCTAAGGTTAGCTTAAAGAAATGGACTAAATTAGAGTAATTGGTCAAATCTAATCAAAAGTTGAATTAGATTAGGTCAAGGATACTCTAGACTCAACTCCAATAGTTGTAGTTGAATGGGTCCATGTCTTTAACTAGATCAAGATGGACTTAATTCATGGCTATGCGGTGGAACTCTATTTACTAAGTTGATCCAATTAAAACTAATGAACCGGTTGGTGTCTAAGATAAGTTTGATAGTTTGACTAGTGATTTTTAAGTGGGGGCTACTCGCAGTGATTCGATCTCTGACGAGTTAATGGCTTATCCCCACCACTGATCTCACTTACCTGGCCAACCTGGTGAATTAGGTTTTGATTAGATCACTTGGTGATTAGGGCTCACCCATGTCATTAGGTAAATCAGTTTGACTGATTTAGGTGCTCCTAATGCCAGCTTTAAGTAAATCCTTTTTAATCTGACTTGGTGAAGTCAATGGGAGGATTGAAATTGGCTGGTTAATTTCTTCTCTTCTATCCCTTAATAAAATCCTCAAAATTATTAGATCCCTAAAATGATTAAGTTATAGTGATAACTAAGTCATAGCATCCCATTAAGTGAGTGATAATGAGTCCATTAGTTTAATAATTATTGGAGGCCTAAAGGCCTGGTGCTTATTGACTAATGGAATTATCATTCATAGTATGATAATTTGGTTTGAGTCTTTCTGATGGTGGTTAGGTTGGTCGACCAAAGTCGGGCTTGATCATTTATTGGTCCGATTCACCAAATCAAATCATGTTAATGGTTGGACCTAACCAGATTTTTTCAGTGGAGGCCAAAGCCTACTGATTAGGTTCTAGGGCAAATTAATTACTAGAAGTTGTTTAGAGAAACAACTGGTTATGAACCTACCCATAGATGCACATGGGTTGACCAGCCAAAGTTGGGCTCGTGTGTAGTCTATGTGGATTCTAGTACCCACTAAGAAATTAAAGTAATTTCTCGAATTGGAGGTTGAGGCTATTAATTCGTAAAATACTGAAAGAAATTTTAGACTAAAGTTCAAGTCTTTAGTATTAATAATTTATGTACTAATATAGGTCTGATTTTCCTTTATGTAGCTATGGCCACTATCCTGTCGCTCCGGTCATTATTAGATAATGACAAGCTCATGGGACCTAATTTTGATAGCTGGTATCGAAAATTAAAAATCATCCTTGAGCATGAGCAGATCCTTTATGTAGTAACAGATCCGGCACTTGAGGAGCCAGTCGTGAACGCTAGAGGGACGGTCCGAGACACTTACCAGAAGTGGCTCAATGACCACACCAACGTCTGGTGCATAATGCTGGCGGCAATGAATGATGAGTTCAGTCACAGGTTTGAGAACGCCCAGCCACAGGAGATGCTTCAAATATTGAACGACTCTTTTGGCATGCCTGACGACGTTGAAAGGCACAAAACTCATTGTGCCATTTTCAATGCTCGGATGAGGGATGGAGCCTTAGTCACTGATCATGTACTGTACATGATCGAAATGATTGAGTGCCTAAGTAAACTGGGCTTTCCCTTGCACGAGCAGCTCGATAAGGATGCGATCCTTAATTCTCTGCCCAAGTCCTACCTTCCCTTCCTTACTCATTTTCGAATGACAAAGCCTGCAGTGAACTACCATGGCTTGTTGGGGTTGCTGCAGAACTTTGAGAAGGATCACCAGCTCCATAAGGAGTCAGTGAATATTGTGGGAGGGTCTTCTTCTGGTCGTCGACCCTTTAAGAAAGGGAAGAAGAACAAGAAGAAGAAGAATAAGGTGCAGCTACATGCTGGGATGTCTGCACAAGGTCAGACCAAGAAGCACAAGCCCGACCAGAGCCAGGCGAAGTGCTTCTTTTGCAAGAAGCAGGGCACTGGAAGAGGAACTGTCCTCTATACATTGCCTCACTGGACCCGATCAGGCCAAAGAAGAAGCAAGGTACTTATATGATAACACCTTGCAACTTTTTCATTTATGATACTACTGCCTGGGTATTGGATATCGGAAGCCCTTATCATATTTGCAATTCAATGCAGGGTCTGCAGGTCAATAGGAGATTTGATGAAGGCGAGAGGTTCTTGAACGTTGGAGATGAAAGCAAAGTTCCAGTTCTAGCACTAGAAATCATGAACCTTGTAATCAATTCTCGAAATATAATTCTGAGTGAATGTCACTATTGTCCAAGCATTTTATTAAATATTATTTCTGTAGGCCTTTTGGCCATGAACGGTTATCAATTTTTAATAAAAAAAAATGTTTGCAATATCATTTTGAATGGTGTTACAATATTTATTGGACAACTTTATAATGAATTTACTTTCTATCACAACCTGTTAATGTGGTTCAAACCTCCGATAAATGCCCTAGAATAGATAATGTGTCAGAAGTCTACCTTTGGCACTGTAGGCTAGGTCATATCAATAAGAATAGGATAAACAGGTTGGATCAAGAAGGAATTCTTGAAGTAGGTGATTATGAATCACTTCCAACCTGTGAGTCCTGTCTTCTTAGTAAAATGACCAAGTCACCTTTTACTGGAAAAGGTGAGCGAGCCAGTGAACTCTTAGCTCTGGTACATTCTGATGTATGTAGACCCATGAGCTCAAGTGCAAGAGGTGGATATTTCTACTTCATAACCTTCACAGACAACCTATCGAGGTATGGGTATGTCTATTTAATGAAGCATAAGTTGAAGTCGTTTGATATGTTCAAACTATTCTGAAATGAGGTAGAAAAATATACTGAAAAGTGTATTAAAACTCTTCAATCTGATCGAGGAGGTGAAGACCTTTCCAATGATTTTCTGATATATCTTGGGGAGAATGGGATTCTCTCTTAGTGGACACCTCCTGGAACACCACAGCATAATGGTGTGTCTGAAAGGAGGAATCGAACCTTGTTGGACATGGTTCGATCCATGATGGGGTTTGCTGGTCTGCCGATCTTCTTAGGGATATGCACTCGAATTGGCTTGTTACCTTCTAAATAGGGTTCCGAGTAAGTCTGTAACCAAAACGCCATATGAGATATGGATAGGACGTAAGCCAGTACTCTCGCACCTTAAGATTTGGGGGTGTCCGGCTTATGTTAAACGTTTAATTACGGACAAGCTTAGACCTAGGTCTGACAAGTGTAATTTTATAGGGTACCCAAAAGAGACCAAAGGGTATTACTTCTACCTAGCTGATGAGCAAAAAGTGTTTGTCAGCCTTAAGGCAATCTTTTTGGAAAGAGAGTTCCTTGGTGAAGGGACTGTTGCCTCTAAGGTCGAACTTGACGAAATTCGACAGGTGGAAAATCCGACGTAAGTTGCTGAACCTGAACTGGATTTGATTAGATCAAATCCGGAGCCCATTATTCAAGCACCCTTAAGGCAATCTGGTAGAGTGCTACGTCAACCGAATAGATACTATGGTTTCTTGGTCCGGGACGACGATTCTATCAAACATGATGAAAATGATGAGGATTCGATCACCTACATGGATGCAATGCAGAGACCCGACTCTGAGAAATAGCTAGAGGCCATGAAATCCGAAATGGAGTCCATGAAGGTCAACGATGTGTGGACATTGGTTGACCCACCCGAAGGAGTAAAACCCATAGGGTGTAAGTGGGTCTTCAAGAGGAAGAGGGACGCAGACGGAAAGGTGAAAACCTATAAAGCCCGTCTGGTTGCCAAGGGATATCGTCAACGTTATGGTATAGACTATGACGAGATATTTTCTCTTGTGGCAATGCTCAAATCCATTAGGATTATGCTTGCGATAGCTGCCCATTTGGACTATGAAATCTGACAGATGGATGTGAAGACAGCTTTCCTAAATGGAGAGCTGGATGAAGAGGTGTATATGATACAACCTGAAGGATTCACATCCACAGATGAGTCTAAGGTGTGCAGACTACAGAGGTCCATTTATAGACTTAAGCAGGCATCCCGGAGTTGGAACATACGTTTTGATAGGATGATCAAGACGTATGGCTTCGTTAAGAACGGAGAAGAGCCCTGCATTTATAAGTGGGCTAATGGTCCAGTAGTAGTATTTCTTGTATTGTATGTAGATGACATTTTCTTAATGAAGAATGATATCCCTGCATTACAGGGAATAAAGATTTGGCTGTCGTCACAGTTCTCCATGAAGGATCTGGGAGAAGCTTCCTACATCCTAGGGATGAGGATCTATAGGGATAGATCTAAAAGGTTGCTTGATTTATCCCAGTCTACATACATAGATACTATGCTGAAGAGGTTCAACATGGAGAATTTCAAGAAAGACTATCTACCGATGGCCATGGAATTTCTCTCTCGAAGAGGGATTGTCCGACAACACCTCAAGAGAGATAGTGTATGGGTAGAATTTCATATGCTTCGGCAATGGAATCTATCATGTACGCCATGACATGTACACGACCAGATGTGGCATACTCACTAGGGGTAGTGAGTAGATACCAATCTGATATAGGGGAGAATCACTGGAAGGTTGTTAAAACTATCCTGAAGTATTTAAGAAATACTAAGGACCAGTGGCTTGTTTATGGTGAATCGAACTTGAGACTTATAGGGTTTACAGACTCTAGTTTCCAGTCTGATCACGATGACAGCAAAAGTGTGTCGGGATTTATTTTTACCCTTAATGGTGGGGCCATCTGCTGGAAGAGTTCCAAGCAACACACAGTGACTGATTCAGTTTGCGAGGTGGAGTATGTCGCTGCATCAGATGCTGCCAAAGAAGCGGTGTGGCTGAGAAAATTCATCATCGAGCTCGGAGTAGCACTCTCCCTTGTTGGTCCAGTTCTGCTCTACTATGACAGCTCTGGAGCCATTGCTCAGGCGAAGGAACCCAAGGCACACCAGCGGACGAAGCATATTCTGCGCTCTACCATCTCATCCGAGAAATTATGGATCGAGGTGATGTCGACCTTCAAAAGATCGACGGATAGGAGAACCTGGCCAATCCATTCACTAAAGCCATTGCGATGAAGGAGTTCGACGACTACAAGTCGAAGATGGGTATTAGATACTGCACCGATTGGCTTTAGGCCAAGTGGGAGATTATTGGGAATAGTATCCCAAAGCCAATCATCAGCCTGTTGACGGTTGTGCTCATTTTTGTATATGTACATGAATTATAAATTAATAAAAATTATTTTGGCATTTTTTATCATAAAATATTTCATCTTCTAATGAACTCCTATGTTGTGGTGAAATCCTTAGGATAATTTAGACTCGACAAAGGAGGATTTATCGTTTAGTCCTTAAATCTATTCGCGACCAAATGATACGTTGTTACCAAGGATGACAATGTTTATCAAGCATAGGTCGTTGTGTGTAATATAGGTTGGTTGTCCTCTTAACCAATGTGTGGAGACACTGGTATGGCATACAAGTGAGATGTAAGGGTACATCTGCACTGAACATGACCAACTCCGAAGCTATTTCTGCTATCAAGATTTACTCCGATGGAATATGGGTATAAATATCCCTCCGACCTGAGACTGCCATGGTGACTTGCAAGCAACTCACTGCACTTAGGCACTGGACTACCTGAATTTCTAATTCAGTGATGGAAGGCCGCTGGGTGTAGTCAAGTACTTGACTTGTCGATGCATGTGTCAAGATGGGATTGACCACTCCAGTTTAGGAGCTGTGTACAGTCGTATTTCAATTTAGCAAAACCTTGGTCAGGGTAGTTTTTGTGAGGAGTCACAGGACTGTTTGAGTTGAGCACGATTTGGATGATCTAATCAGGGTTGACAGTTTAACCCTGAGTCATCCTAAACACAGAGGTCAAAAGGATGAATTATACAGTAACCATATTCACGTAGGTTCTAAGTGTTGCGATTGCGATCATTCGACCTATTCGGTCGTCGGGTACCATTGCTAGATGGTCACTTCGATTAGTACAGAATTTGATTCCTATACTACTGGCTTAGGTTCAAACCTACGAGGTCACACACACTAGAGGTTCCTATCTGATCTGATAGCTGGTGAAGAGTCCTTCATGTCTGGGATTCTATGATCGAGAATCAGGATTCTCTGATTATGAATTCCACACATTTTGGGTACCGGGGTCAAGAGTCCCACTGGTTTAGGACTCTTCGATCTGTTGTGATCCAGGTGGTGTGCCCAAGGCCCAGGAGACCAAGGCTAAGGCCAAGGTCCATCATTCATGAGGGCTTCATGGAGGCTCTAGGGCTAGTTGGGCCCTAGGTTGAAAGGCTGTGGGCCTTTCGGGTTCTTGAGGTCTAGGTTATGTGGACCTCAAGGGACCAACTCTTTATGGGCCAGGTCTGGCCTAGGATAGGTGAGATTAGGTTGAGTCATAGGTGTACATGGGCTTGGGTTAACCTAATCTCCCATAGAGTTGTCAAGGGAGTTTTGGGTTTGGGTCACTTCACCCTGTGTTTATATATACATGTACTTGTATAGGTTTGATGAAGCCAAGAAATACAAGACTCTTTCTCCCAAGTCTCTCTCTCTTTTTCCTCTCTCTCCAGCCATTCTCCATGCCCCAGGAGCAAGAAACCCTAGGGTTTCTTGCCGCCAGGTCCATAAAAGGAAAGAAAAGCAAGGAGGTGCTAGCCCCTTCCCCCATGCAGCCGCCAGCCATTTTCTTCTCTCCCTCTCTTGCAGCCACCCAAGCATTAGGTCCAAGATCTGGAATATCTTGAGAAGAGATTGATACAAGTTCTTTTCAGATCTGGAGTTGATCTGAGGTCGTTTGAGGCACGGGTGAGATCTCCATCAACAGATCTACAGGAAAGGCTGCAGCAGGACAGATCTGCAAGGTCTATCTCCATCTACCTTCTTCCCTATCTAGAATATCTCAATTTGAGATCTACAAATTGGAGACCTCGGTTCAGGCCTGATCTAGTTGGGTACCAGATCTTGGATTTTTTAGAGGTGATTTCAGAGGCGTTCTTCATCTGGAACGAAAAGCTGATGAAGAAGACAGCAATCAGGCTGATTTCGTCAAGGGCCTTAGATCGAGTCCAGAAGTCTCCAGATCTATTCGTTGCTGGTTTTGCTGCACCCAAGGTCTATGGGAGGAGCTGGGATCATGCTCCAATAGTTGGTATCAGAGCCACGGTGGTGAGAAAGTGGTTCCAAGCACGAGAAGTTGAAGATCCCAAGTGCTGAAAATTTTCAGCAAGGTACCATCAAGGTATATTCTATACTTCTTAATTTTATATTACTTGTTTGGTTTGGATCCAGTCATGGACAGCAATATGAAGGTCGATGTCGAGAAGTTTGATGGTAAGAAAAATTTTTCCATGTAAAAAATCTGGGTGGAGGATCTTCTGGTGCAAGCAGATCTGGATCAGGCTTTGGATGAGAAGCCTGAGGGAATGACAGATAGACAGTGGGCATCATTGGAGAAGAAAGTATGCTCGATGATCAGAGGATGTTTGGCGGATGCGGCAGTGTATTCAGTGCTAGAAGAAAAGACCCCGAAGGGCCTTTGGTCGAAGTTGCACACCATGTATATGGGGAAGAATATGTGCAACAAGCTAATGCTGAAGAAGAGGTTGTACAGTCTTCGGATGCAGGAGGGATCTGATGTGATTGGCCACATTCAGAGGTTCGACCAATTGTGCATGGAGTTGATGAATATCAGGGTAAAGCTGGATGAGGAGGACAAGTCCCTGTTGCTTTTGTGTTCGCTGCCAGGATCATATGATTCTTTGGTGACTACACTGCTCTACGGCAAGGAGACTCTGGAATATGAGGACATGGTCTCAGTGCTGAGGTCCAATGAGCAAAGGGAAAAGTTGACCAGAGATCGGGCTTCCCAGGAAGGTTTGGTAGTAGGGGAGAGGACAGGCAGAGGCAGAGGCAGAGGCGAAGCAAGTCCAGGGGGCAGTCCAAGTCCAGGAAGGGAAAGAAAGAGATGAAATGCTTCAAGTGCAACGAGTTTGGGCACTTCAAGCGAGAATGTCCACTATGGAAGAGCAAGAAGGGAGAAAGAAGTGGCTCAGAATCAGTGAGTGCAGTTGCTGGGTAGCAGGTGGAGGATGATCTACTTGTGGTATCAGATGGTCACAGGCATTACACAGAGGAGTGGACACTAGACTCTGCGTGCTCACATCACTACACACCACACAGGTCTTGATTTGCGACATACACCAAGACAGATGAGGGATCAGTGACTCTAGGCGACAATCATCCTTGCAAGGTGGCTGGGATAGGGACAGTCAGGGTGAGGATATTTGATGGGATTGTGAGGACATTGACAAATGTAAAGCACATCCCGGAGCTGGAAAAGAATCTGATGTCACTTGGCTACTTGGAGCGCAGTGGATACAGCTTCAGCAGTAGGGTAAGAAGCGGAGTACTGAACATCTCCAATGGAGTTATGGTAGTGATGAGAGGCAGAAGGTTGGACAATAACCTCTATTGCATGGAGGGATCTGTGGTGACCGAAGAGTCTGATGCAGCAGCTGCAGCACAGACCAGCAGGGGGCTTACAGGATGTGGCACTACCGCCTAGGCCACATGGGTGGCAAGGGGCTAAGGGAGTTGAGCAGGAGAGGACTCATATCTGATCTGGAGGATGGTGCTACAAGGGAGATCTGTGAGCCTTGCCAGATGGGAAAGCAGAGGAGAGTTCAGTTCAACATCAGTACAGCCCGTGTGCAGCCCCTCTGGAGTTAGTACACACGGATGTGTGGGGACCAGCTCCAGTTTTAGCTAGGAATGGGGCCAGATACTTCATGACCCTGATTGATGATTTCTCAAGAAAACTCTGGATTTACTTCATGAGAGAGAAGTCAGAGGTCTTCACCAAGTTCAAGATCTGGAGAGCTGAGGTGGAGAAGGAGCAGGGGAAGAGCGTGAAGTGTCTGAGGTCAGACAATGGCAGGGAGTACACCAGCAGAGAGTTTCAGGATTACTGTGAGGAGTGTGGGATCAGAGATACTTCTCAGTTAAGGGGACTCCACAGCAGAATGGGGTGGCCGAGAGGATGAACAGAATACTTTTGGAAAAGGCACGATGCATGAGGCTGCAGGCAGGGCTTCCAAAGGAGTTCTGGGTTGACACAGTTGACGCAGTCGGTTACTTGGTCAATCGATCACCTCACATCAGGTTAGATGGCAGGCTTCTAGAGGAGGTGTGGTCTAAGAGGACAGTTGGGCTGGGCCATCTACGGGTATTTGGGTGCACAGCCTATGTGCACATTGGAGCTGGTGAGCGGAGCAAGCTAGACGCTAGATCACGCAAGGCGGTGTTTCTAGGCTATCCACGAGGAGTCAAGGGATACAGGCTGTGGGATCTCTTGGAAAAGAAGGTCATCATTAGTCGGGATGTGACTTTTGATGAGGAGTCAGTCCTACGGAGGCGAGCAGGCATGGAGGAGCAGCAGGAGCAGGAGGAGGTCCAGCAGGGCACTGCTGGACAGCTAACCTCTTTGATTTTGCCTCTTGCAGGTACTACTGGAGGACATGATATTTAGATGGAGCACCTACCTAAGGTGTCTTCACAGGTGGAGAAGACTCGGACGGATGATCGAGGCGGAGAGGTCCAGCAGGAGTGAGCTGGACCAAAGACTGATATCGATGTTGCCCTACATAAGCCCAAGAGGACCATCAGGCAACCGAACCGATATGACTTCGAGGAGATGCTATCATATGCCCTAGTGACAGCGAATGGAGACCTATATATGTATCAGGAGGCTATTGAGAGCCAAGACAGAGAGTGGTAGGTCCAGGCGATGTCCGAGGAGATGCAGTCTCTCCACCAGAACCAGACTTGGCGATTGGTGCAGTTGCCACAGGGGAAGAGGCCCATTGGCGGCAAATGGGTCTACAGTCGCAAGGAAGGGCCTTCAGAGCAGGGACGTATAAGATTCAAGGCAAGGTTAGTGGCCAAGGGATACTCCCAGAAGGAAGGCATCGACTTCAGTGAGGTCTTCTCTCCCATCGTCAGACATACTTCCATCAGAGTGTTGCTGAGCATTGTAGCAGCTCAGGATTTAGAGCTGGAGCAGATGGATGTCAAGACGGCGTTCCTCCATGGGCATTTGGAGGAGAGGATTTACATGGAGCAGCCACCCAGTTTCAGGGATCTAGGATCAGAGGGAAAGGTTTGTTTGTTGCAGAAGTCGTTGTACGGGCTGAAGCAGTCGCTGAGGCAATGGTACAAGTGGTTCGACTCCTATGTGCGCAGCATTGGACTTTTCAGGTGCAAGTTTGATCCCTGTGTTTATGTTCAGTCTCTTAAGGATGGTTCTAGGGTGTTCCTACTCTTGTATGTGGATGACATGCTTATAGCATGCAAGAGTAGGAAGGTTGTGCAGGATCTGAAGGCATCCTTATCTCGGGAGTTTAAGATGAAGGATTTGGGCCCTGCAAGGAAGATCCTAGGCATGGAGATTTTCAGAGACCGAGCATGGAGGGTGCTGCATCTATCTCAGGGGGGCTACATATAGAAGGTCTTAGAGAGGTTCGAGATGAAGGGAGCAAAGCCGACGGAGCTGCCACTTGCTGGTCACTTCAGACTCTCAAAGACCATGGCACCACAGACTGAGGTGGAGGCTCAAGAGATGGAGATGGTTCCTTATGCTTCAAGAGTTGGGAGCTTGATGTATGCGATGGTCTGTTGTAGGCCAGACATCGCTCATGCAGTGAGACAGGTTAGCAGGTTCATGGTGCAGCCTGGCAGGGAGCACTGGAGAGCTCTGAAGTGGATATTCAGATACCTAGTAGGATCAGTTGGAGTTGGCATCTGCTACGGACAGCGAGGAGGTGCAGTGGGATACTCTGACATGTCCAGGGAGGCTCAGGGGCTGATTGGAGGTTATATAAATACAGACTTCGGTGGAGATGTGGATACCCGGAGGTCTACGATAGGCTACATCTTTAGCCTGTATGGAGGTCCTATTTCTTGGAGATCGATTCTGCAGCCTATCACAGCCCTATCCACTACAGAGGCAGAGTACATCAGACTGACAGAAGTAGCTAAGGAGGTAATTTGGCTGAAGGGTTTGTTGACAGAGATGGGCCTTGCTCAGGAGGCCATTAGAGTGCACTGTGACAGCCAGAGTGCACTTCTATTAGCACAGAACTCAGTCTATCATGCAAGGACAAAGCACATCGATATTCAGTATCATCAGATCAGGAAGCTTGTGGAGGATGGCGAGGTGGAGCTGGTAAAGGTACATACCAAGGAGAATCCAGCTGATGCACTTACGAAGGTACTTCCACGGGACAGCTTTCAGAGATATGTTGAGCTGATTCGACTGATGCATAGAGTGAGCTGGTTGAGGCCTTGGGACACCAAGGTGGAGATTGTTGTGATCCAAGTGGTGTGCCCAAGGCCCGGGGGACCAAGGCTAAGGCCAAGGTCCATCATTCATGAGGGCTTCATGGAGGCTCTAGGGCTAGTTGGGCCCTAGGTTGAAAGGCTGTGGGCCTTTCAGGTTCTTGAGGTCTAGGTTATGTGGGCCTCAAGGGACCAACTCTTTATGGGTCAGGTCTGGACCCAGGATAGGTGAGATTAGGTCGAGTCATGGGTGTACATGGGCTTGGGTTAAACTAATCTCCCATAGAGTTGGTCAAGGGAGTTTTGGGTTTGGGTCACTTGACCCTGTGTTTATATATACATGTACTTGTATAGGTTTGATGAAGCCAAGAAATACAAGACTCTTTCTCCCAAGTCTCTCTCTCTCTTCTCCCTCTCTCTCCATCCATTCTCCATGCCCCAGGAGCAAGAAACCCTAAGGTTTCTTGCCGCCAGGTCCATAAAAGGAAAGAAAAGCAAGGAGGTACATCTGCACTGAACGTGACCAACTCTGGAGCTATTTCTGCTGTCAAGATTTACTCCGATGGAATGTGGGTATAAATATCTTTCTGACATGAGACTGCCATGGTGATTGCAAGCAACTCACTGCACTTAGGCACTGGACTACCTGAATTTTAATTCAGTGATGGAAGGCTGCTGGTGTAGTCAAGTACTCGACTTGTCGGTGCATGTGCCAAGATGGGATTGACCACTCTAGTTTAGGAGCTATGTACAGTCGTATTTCAATTTAGCAAAACCTTGGTCAGGGTAGTTTTTGTGAGGAGTCACAGGACTGTTTGAGTTGAGCATGATTTGGATGATCTAATCAGGGTTGACAGTTTAACCCTGAGTCATCCTAAACACAGAGGTCAAAAGGTTGAATTATACAGTAACCATATTCACGTAGGTTCTGAGTGTTGCGATTGCGATCATTCGACCTATTCGATCGTCGGGTACCATTGCTAGATGGTCACTTCGATTAGTACAGGATTTGATTCCTGTACTACTGGCTTAGGTTCGAACCTACAGGGTCACACACATTAGAGGTTCCTATCTGATCTGATAGCTAGTGAAGAGTCCTTCATGTCTGGGATTCTGTGATCGAGAATCAGGATTCTCTGATTATGAATTCCACACATTTTGGGTACCGGGGTCAAGAGTCCCACTGGTTTAGGACTCTTCGATCTGTTGTGATCCAGGTGGTGTGCCCAAGGCCCAGGAGACCAAGGCTAAGGCCAAGGTCCATCATTCATGAGGACTTCATGGAGGCTCTAGGGCTAGTTGGGCCCTAGGTTGAAAGGCTGTGGGCCTTTCGGGTTCTTGAGGTCTAGGTTATGTGGCCCTCAAGGGACCAACTCTTTATGGGCCAGGTCTGGGCCTAGGATAGGTGAGATTAGGTCGAGTCATAGGTGTACATGGGCTTGGGTTAACCTAATCTCCCATAGAGTTGGTCAAGGGAGTTTTAGGTTTGGGTCACTTGACCCTGTGTTTATATATACATGTACTTGTATAGGTTTGATGAAGCCAAGAAATATAAGACTCTTTCTCTCAAGTCTCTCTCTCTCTTCTCCCTCTCTCTCCAGCCATTCTCCATGCCCCAGGAGCAAGAAACCCTAGGGTTTCTTGCCGCCAGGTCCATAAAAGGAAAGAAAAGCAAGGAGGCGCTAGCCCCTTCCCCCTTGCAGCCGCCAGCCATTTTCTTCTCTCCCTCTCTTGCAGCCACCCAAGCATCAGGTCCAAGACCTAAAATCTCTTGAGAAGAGGTTGATACAAGTCCCTCTCAGATCTAGAGTTGATCTGAGGTCGTTTGAGGCATGGGTGAGATCTCCATCAACAGATCTACAGGAAAGGCTGCAGCAGGACAGATCTGCAATGTCTATCTCCATCTACCTTCTTCCCCATCTAGAACACTCTGATTTGAGATCTATGAATTGGAAGACCTCGGTCTTGGCCTGTTCTGGTTGGGTACCAGATCTTGGATTTTTTAGAGGTGATTTCAGAGGTGTTCTTCATCTGGAACGAAAGGCTGACGAAGAAGACAGCAATCAGGCTGATTTCATCAAGGGCCTTAGATCGAGTCCAGAAGTCTCCAGATCTGTTCGTTGCTGGTTTCACTGCACCCAAGTCCGTAGGAGGAGCCGAGATCGTGCTCCAACATGATCAGGGTTACATATCGATGAATTCTGATGCCCAATTACCCATCGATTTTGGACTCAATATTTATGAAAGGTTTAATTAGTGATTTGATCACTAATTAACTCAATTTAATTGAGTAATTAATTTTGGATCAAGTTCAATTGAATTGGATTCAGTTGGGTTTGACCCGATTAGGTTAAGAGTTGACCTAATCGTCGAGATGGTTTGGTCCCTGATATGATCAGGGGTTGGGCTTAATCAATTTCTGATTTGATTAGGATTTTATTGAGCCTAATTAAGCCTAATTTAGTTGGTTTAAATTAGTCTAATTGGGCTTAACTTATTTGGTTCAATTAGGTTGGTTTAAATAATGAAACCACCTTGACCCATTCTACCTGTGCCACCTCACTTCCACTGCGCCCATTTGAATTCACGAGAAGGAAGTTCTCATGAATTTTTTCTCACGCAAAGCCCTCCTCATGCCCTACTTTAATGCACCAAATAAGTGGATAAAGATGATTGGTTGGCCATTCAAATTCAAAATAAAATTTGAATTTGAATGAGCAATCAATCTTAGCACCTTGACCTTATCCTCTTTTAGCGCCCCATTTATTACACGAGAAAATTTTTCTCATGAAATCACTCATGCACAAATTAAGCCATGCCCTCCTCTTCTCACACCCTTAGTGGATAGGGATAAATTGATTTCCATTTGAATTCAAAATTTGATTTGATTTCAAATGTGCAATTACTCATCTTTATCCTCTCAGGTGGATAAGACGTTTGACATTGTTTTAAAAGGAGGAGAAGAGTGGGGCATGTGCAAGAAAATTATTGGAAAGAAAATCTGGGCATGAGGAATCCTTGTGTGCAAGGTGAAGGTCTATATTCTTTCAGAGAAAAAGAAAGAAAAGAAAAAAAAATATGCGCAGGGTTTCAGTGAGTTCTTTAGGGTTTCAGCCTGGAGTTCGGAAAGTGAGAAGGTGAGCTACGAATGTCGTGAGCCCATCAAATTTTAGAGAGATCTTCAACATCCTCTCAAGCATATCTGCTGATGATTCAAAGTATCCAAAGAATTGATAGACATCGATCGAAGGAGTTCGATCAGCATCGGCCATCGAAAGGGCTCTACAACGAGCTAGCACTCGTGAGGAGTCAATCAGATCGGAAGCTTCGTGTGGACGATCTGCAGAGGCCAGACACACTGTGTGGCTATATCACGATGATCAGACTCTCCCAACAGTGATCAGATTACGACGATCTACTACCCGCACAAAGGTATTGTGTTCTGAACACATTAGAGTAAAGTGTTTACTGTTCAAATTCAAATTTCAAATTTAATGCATGCATGCTATATATCATATTTAGATCCTAGTGTAGGATAATTTTTTATTAATTAATTAGATTAATTAATAATTTTCACTATAAAATAATAATTTTGAAAAGGTTTTAAAATTATCATTTTACCCCTGCACTAAATTTTCTCCACATACCGCAGTTGTATGACTGATCCTTTGACCAGAGATGGCACTACTGCTCGTAGTGTGGCTACTGGAGTTTGACTAACATATCAACATGGGTGTCAATGAGCCCTTATAGTGGATGTTGGCGACAGTTGATCCACTGTAAGAGTGGTGTGTGCATCAAGATGGAATCTATCGATCCTAGCAGAAGAGTGTAGTCCAATGAGATTTAAGAGGCTGAGTCCTTAAGTCTATGTCCATAACAGTGTGATTGATGAAAAAAATTTTCATAGAATTACATATGAACTTAAGCTGATTGAATCTATCATATGACCGATGCTGAGGTTTGATGATTCCTCCATGACCTGCCATCTGGTTGGGACTCACGATAAAAGGACTGTATCATATGCTAACTGCACTTAGAGATTCATCTTTTATTCTGCTGGGTTGCCACTATATACTGCTAGGTGTCACGGTGGATGTGAGACTCATGAAGATCATCTTGATAATCAATGATCCTTGGTGGACTGAGTTGGAATTATTCCAACTATTGAAAAAAGTTTCAATGATATTGTGATAGAGATCACAATATATCTCACTACCAAACAGAATAGAACCTATGAGATCACACATAAAAGAGGCTTTTGACTGATCAGATGATTGAATTATGATTATGAATGATAATAGGATTTGATTATCAATTTAATTGATAACTAATCTAATGCAAATATTACATTATGTAACTTACTAAAGAGTTAGTAAGTTATAAAAGGATTAATTAGCAATAGGATTGCTAATTGACTTAATTTGATTGAGCAATGGGGCTTGCATCAAGTCCAATTTGATTGGATTTAATTTGACTCATTATGGATTTGATTTGATCAACCCCAATAGGGTTATAGGATAACCCCAAATGGATCAAATGATTAGTTTCAGTTGAATTAGAATTTGGATTTGATCTAATTTCTAATTAGACTAGAAAATATGAATTCCTATTTGACTAAGAATTCTTATTTTCTTGGGTACACTAAATCTTAATTAGATTAGGATTAAAATTGAGTTTGACTCAAGTACCAAGAATGTTGGAGCACAATCCTGCTCCTCCTACAGACCTTGGGTGCAGCGGAACCAGCAACGAACAAATCTGGAGACTTCTGGACTCGATCGAAGGCCCTTGATGAAATCAGCCTGGTTGCTGTCTTCTTCGTCAGTCTTTCGTTCCAGATGAAGAATGCCTCTAAGATCACCTCTAAAAAATCCAAGATCTGGTACCCAACAAGATTAGGCCTGGATCGAGGTCTTCCAATTTATAGATCTTGAATTAGGGTATTCTAAATAGGGAAGAAGGTAGATAGAACCAGACCTTGCAGATCTATCCTACTGCAGCCTTTCCTGTAGATCTGTTGATGGAGATCTCACCCGTGCCTCAAACGACCTCAGATCAACTCCAGATCTGAGAGAAACTTGTACCAACCTTATAGAAAGAGATTTCAAGTCCTGGACTTGATGTTTGGGTGCCTGCAAGAGAGGGAGAGGCAATATGGATGGCGGCACAAAAGGAGAGGGGCTCAAAACCCTAGCGCCTCCCCTGCTTTTCCTACCTTCTATGGACTTGGCGGCAAGAAACCCTAGGGTTTCTTGCTCCTGGGGCATGGAGAATAGCTGAAGAGAGAGGGAGAAGAGAGAGAGAGACTTGGGAGAAAAGATTTTTGTATT
Organism: Elaeis guineensis; assembly: GCF_000442705.2. Lineage (NCBI taxonomy): Eukaryota > Viridiplantae > Streptophyta > Magnoliopsida > Arecales > Arecaceae > Elaeis > Elaeis guineensis. The sequence continues at coordinate 83,324,829 of NC_026003.2, forward strand.
CCTTGGCTTAATCAAACCTATACAGTGCATGTATATATAAACACAGAGTCAAGTGACCCAAACCCAAAACTCCCTTGACCAACTCTATGGAAATTAGGTTAACCCAAGCCCATATACACCTATGACTCGACCTAATCTCACCTATCCTGGGCTCAGACCTGGCCCATAAAGAGTTGGTCCCTTGAGGCCCACATAACCTAGACCTTAAGAACCCGAAAGGTCCACAGCCTTTCAACCTAGGGCCCAACTAGCCCTAGAGCCTCCATGAAGCCCTTATGAATGATGGACCTTGGCCTTAGCCTTGGTCCCCTGGGCCTTGGGCACAGCACCTGGATCACAACAATCTCCACCTTGGTGTCTCAAGGCCTCAACCAGCTCCACTCTGTCCATCAGCCGAATCAGCTCAGCACATCTCTGAAAGCTGTCCCATGGAAGTACCTTCATAAGTACATCAGTTGGATTCTCCTTGGTGTGTACCTTTACCAGCTCCACCTTGCCATCCTCCACAAGCTCCCTGATCCAATGATACTGAATGTCGATGCGCTTTGTCCTTGCATGATAGACTGAGTTCTGTGCTAGTAGAAGTGCACTCTGGCTGTCACAGTGCACTCTAATGGCCTCCTGAGTAAGGCCCATCTCCGTCAACAAACCCTTCAGCCAAATTTCTTCCTTAGCTACTTCTGTCAGCTCGATGTATTCTACCTCTGTAGTGGATAGGTCATGATAGGCTGCAGACTCGATCTCCAAGAAATAGGACCTCCATACAGGCTAAAGATGAAGCCTGTCGTAGACCTCCAGGTATCCACATCTCCACCAAAGTCTGCATCTACATAACCGCCAATCAGCCCCTGAGCCTCCCTGGACATGTCAGAGTATCCCACTGCACCTCCTCACTGTTCGTAGTAGATGCCAACTCCAACTGAACCCGTCAGATATCTGAATATCCACTTCAATGCTCTCCAGTGCTCCCTGCCAGGCTGCGCCATGAACCTACTAACCTGACTCACTGCATGAGCGATGTCTGGCCTACAACAGACCATCGCATACATCAAGCTCCCAACTCCTGAAGCATAAGGGACCATCTCCATCTCCTGAGCCTCCACCTCAGTCTGTGGGCCATGGTCTTCGAGAGTCTGAAGTGACCGGCAAGTGGCAGCTCGCCGGCTTTGGTCCCTTCATCTCGAACCTCTCTAAGACCTTCTGTATGTAGCCCCCCTGAGATAGATGCAGCACCCTTCGGGCTTGGTCTCTGAAAATCTCCATGCCTAGGATCTTCCTTGCAGGGCCCAAATCCTTCATCTCAAACTCCCGAGATAAGGATGCCTTCAGATCCTGCACAACCTTCCTACTCTTGCATGCTATAAGCATGTCATCCACATACAAGAGTAGGAACACCCTAGAACCATCCTCAAGAGACTGAACATAAACACAGGGATCAAACTCACACCTGGAAAGTCCAATGTTGCGCACATAGGAGTCAAACCGCTTGTACCATTGCCTCGGTGATTGCTTCAGCCCGTACAGCGACTTCTGCAACAAACAAACCTTTCCCTCTGATCCTGAATCCCTGAAACTGGGTGGCTACTCCATGTAAATCCTCTCCTCCAAATGCCCATGGAGAAACACCGTCTTGACATCCATCTGCTCCAGCTCTAAATCCTGAGCTGCTATAATGCTCAGCAACACTCTGATGGAAGTATGTCTGACGACGGGAGAGAAGACCTCACTGAAGTCGATGCCTTCCTTCTGGGAGTATCCCTTGGCCACTAACCTTGCCTTGAATCTGATACCTCCCTGCTTTGAAGGCCCTTCCTTGTGACTTAGACCCATTGCAGCCAATGGGCCTCTTCCCTTGTGGCAACTGCACCAATCGCCACGTCTGGTTCTGGTGGAGAGACTGCATCTCCTCGGACATCTTCTGGACCCACCACTCTCTGTCCTGGCTCTCAATAGCCTTCTGATATGTATATGGGTCTCCATTCACTTCACCAGGGCATATGACAGTGTCTCCTCGAAGCCATATTGGTCCGGTTGCCTGATGGTCCTCTTGGGCTTGTGTAGGGCAACACCAATATCAGTCCTCGATCTAGCTCGCTCCTATTGGACCTCTTCGCCTCGATCATCCGTCCGAGTCCTCTCCACCTGTGGAGACACCTTAGGGAAGTTCTCCACCTGAATGTCATGTCCTCCAATAGTACCTGCAAGAGGCAAAATCAAAGTGGTAAGCTGTCCAGCAGTGCCCTGCTAGACCTCCTTCTGCTCCTGCTGCTCCTCCATGCCTGCTCGCCTCTGTAGGACTGACTCCTCATCAAAAGTCACATCCCGACTAATGATGACCTTCTTTTCCAAGGGATCCCACAGCCTGTATCCCTTAACTCCTCGCGGATAGCCTAGAAACACTGTCTTGCGTGATCTGCGTCTAGCTTGCTCCGCTCACCAGCTCCAATGTGCACATAGGCCATGCACCCAAATACCCGTAGATGGCCCAACCCAACTGTCCTCCCAGACAACACCTCCTCTGGAAGCCTGCCATCCAATATGGTGTGAGGTGATCGATTGACCAAGTAACCCACTGTGTCTACTGTGTCAACCCAGAACGCCTTTGGAAGCCCTGCCTGCAACCTCATGCATCATGTCTTTTCCAGAAGTGTTCTGTTCATCCTCTCAGCCACCCCATTCTACTGTGGAGTCTCCTTAACTGAGAAGTGTCTTCTGATCCCACACTCCTCACAGTAGTCCTGGAACTCTCTGCTGGTGTACTCTCCGCCATTGTCTGACCTCAGACACTTCACGCTCCTCCCCTGCTTCTTCTCCACCTCAGCCTCCAAATTTTGAACTTGGTGAAGACCTCAGACTTCTCTCTCATGAAGTAAATCCAGAGTTTCCTTGAAAAATATCAATCAGGGTCATGAAGTATCTGGCCCCATTCCTAGCTGAAACTGAGCTGGTCCCCACACATTCGTGTGTACTAACTCCAGAGGGGCTGCACTACGGGTTGTACTGATGTTGAACTGAACTCTCCTCTGCTTTCCCATCTGGCAAGGCTCACAGATCTCCCTGTAGCACCATCCTTCAGATCAGAGATGAGTCCTCTCCTGCTCAACTCCCTTAGTCCCTTGTCACCCATGTGGCCTAGGCAGTGTGCCACATCTTGTAAGCCCCCTGCTGGTCCTGTGCTGCACCTGCTGCATCAAACTCTCCAGTCACCACAGATCCCTCCATGCGATAGAGATTATTATCCAACCTCCTGCCTCTCATCACTACCATAGCTCCATTGGAGATGTTCAGTACTCCGCTTCTAGCCCTACTGCTGAAGCTGTATCCACTGCGCTCCAAGTAGCCTAGTGACACCAGATTCTTTTCCAGCTCCGAGACGTGCTTTACATTTGTCAATATCCTCACAATCCCATCAAACATCCTCACCCTGACTGTCCCTATCCCAGCCACCTTGCAAGGATTATTGTCGTCTAGAGTCACTGATCCCTCATCTGTCTTGGTGTATGTCGCAAACCAAGACCTGTGTGGTGTGTAGTGATGTGAGCACGCAGAGTCTAGTGTCCACTCCTCTATGTAATGCCTGTGACCATCTGATACCACAAGTAGATCATCCTCCACCTGCTGCCTAGCAACTACACTCACTGATTTTGAGCCACTTCTTTCTCCCTTCTTGCTCTTCCATGGTGGACATTCTCACTTGAAGTGCCCGAACTCGTTGCACTTGAAGCATTTCATCTCTTTCTTTCCCTTCCTGGACTTGGACCGCCCCCTGGACTTGCTTCTGCCTCTGCCTCTACCTATCCTCTCCCCTACTGCCAAACCCTCCTGGGGAGCCTGATCTCTGGTCAACTTTTTTCTTTGCTCATTAGACCTCAGCACCGAGACCATGTCCTCACATTCCAAAGTCTCCTTGCCGTAGAGTAGTGTAGTCACCAAAGAGTCATATGATCCTGGCAGCGAACACAAAAGCAACAGGGACTTGTCCTCCTCATCCAGCTTTATCCCGATATTCATCAACTCCGTACACAACTGGTCGAACCTCTGAATGTGGCCAATCACATCAGATCCCTCCTGCATCCGAAGACTGTACAACCTCTTCTTCAGCATTAGCTTGTTGCACATATTCTTCCCCATATACATGGTGTGCAACTTCGACCAAAGGCCCTTCGGGGTCTTTTCTTCCAGCACTGAATACAATGCCGCATCCGCCAAACATCCTCTGATCACCGAGCATGCTTTCTTCTCCAACGATGCCTACTGTCTATCTGTCATTCCCTCAGGCTTCTCATCCAAAGTCTGATCCAGATCTGCTTGCACCAGAAGATCCTCCACCCAAATTTTTCACATGAATAAATTTTTCTTGCCATCAAACTTCTCAAAATCGACCTTCATATTATTTCCCATAACTGGATCCAAGCCAAACAAGCAATATAAAATCAAGAAGTGTAGAATATACCTTGATGGTACCTTGCTGAAAATTTTCAGCACTTGGGATCTTTAACTTCTCGTGCTTGGAACCGCTTCCTCACCACCATGGCTCTGATACCAACTATTGGAGCACTATCCCAGCTCCTCCCACAGACCTTGGGTGCAGCAAAACCAGTAACGAACAAATCTAGAGACTTCTGGACTCGATCGAAGGCCCTTGATGAAATCAGCCTGGTTACTGTCTTCTTCATCAGCCTTTCATTCCAGATGAAGAACGCCTCTAAGATCACCTCTAAAAAATCCAAGATCTGGTACCCAACCAGACCAGGCCTGGACCAAGGTCTTTCAATTTGTAGATCTCAAATCAGGGTATTCTAAATAGGGAAGAAGGTAGATAGAACCAGACCTTGCAGATCTGTCCTGCTGCAGCCTTTCCTATAGATCTGTTGATGGAGATCTCACCCGCACCTCAAACGACCTCAGATCAACTCCAGATCTGAGAGAAAATTGTACCAACCTCATAGCAAGAGATTTCAATTCCTAGATCTAATGTTTGGATGGCTGCAAGAGAGGGAGAGGCAATATGGTTGGCGGCACAAAGGGGGAGGGGCTCAAAACCCTAGCGCCTCCCCTGCTTTTCCTGCCTTCTATGAACCTGGCGGCAAGAAACCCTAGGGTTTCTTGCTTCTGGGGCATGGAGAATAGCTGAAGAGAGAGGGAGAAGAGAGAGAGAGATTTGGAAGAAAGGGTTTTTGTATTCCTTGGCTTAATCAAACCTATACAGTGCATGTATATATAAACACAGGGTCAAGTGACCCAAACCCAAAACTCTCTTGACCAACTCTATGGAGATTAGGTTAACCCAAGCCCATGTACACCCATGACTCAACCTAATCTCACCTATCCTGGGCCCAGACCTGGCCCATAAAGAGTTGGTCCCTTGAGGCCCACATAACCTAGACCTTAAGAACCCGAAAGGCCCACAGCCTTTCAACCTAGGGCCCAACTAGCTCTAGAGCCTCCATGAAGCCCTCATGAATGATGGACCTTGGCCTTAGCCTTGGTCCTCTGGGCCTTGGGCACACCACCTGAATCAAATTTAGTTTTTCTTCTTTTTAAGTCTAATCTGGTCCTAATATGATTAAGATTAATTAAAATTTAATTGGGTTTAAAACAACCATTAAATTAGAGTCCCATGAATCTTAAATTCTTCCCTATCCATGCGCCAAAAGGATTCCATGCCCACTTATGTTTGATGCCATATCCTCTCCTCCTTTTTATGCGTGTAAGAGGTCCACTCCTTCCCTAATTAGCATGTAAGAAGGAGTCCTAAAACTCTTTTCTTCAGAGAGATATGTGGTGCTAATATGAGAAGGGGTGGGGGCATAATTTAGATAGAGTCCAAGCTTCATAGGACTCTTATCTCCCACCTTAAATCAAACTCCTCTTCACCTATTTAAGGAGCTCCATATGGGATGTGTAACCACCTGATAGAGTTCAGTTTTGATGCCCAAAATAGAAAGAGATGTGCATGAAAAATAAGGGAGAAAAGTGGGATGGCATGATGGGGGGAAGGTGTGAGGTAAGTTTGTTTTAATCTTTTCTTTCTTGCAACAACCAAAAGTTGGTTGTGAGGACATCCTCTTCTCTCCCTCTTATCCATGTTTAGATATGGATGTCTCTTTTTCTATTTGTCTAAAAGTTGGATAAAATTTTTATATCTCTATTGTAGAGAATTGGTGCATGGATCTTAAGAAAAAAAGAGAAGAAAGGTTCTTTTCATGATCTCTAGTGTAGAGATCAAGATCCTCCTACATCTTCTTATTCTCTAAGAGTGTCTTATGAGAAAAAAAAAATTTCAACCATCAAGATATAATTTCTGCAAGGAAGCTAGCATCCCGATGAGATCAAAAGGCTTCTGATCAGATCAGAGTCTCATGTGGATACCCGTAGAGGTCGGACGTTTGTGCGGCTAAAAAGAACCTTCGAAGGATATCCTTGATCATCTATTCACATTGAAGATTGATCTATGTCCAAGTATGTTTTATATTTATTTTTTTCTATTTGATTTTTATATCTGAATTTTATCTCACATATGATGATCCTATTTATGGTTTTAAGATTTGATCTTATGCATGCTTAGATTAAATTAGATTTAATCTAAAAATTTTTAAAATTCCACTGTGTATTAGTTTTGTAAAATCTTATGTGCATGAAATCATAAAAATCCAACAAGATCATCCTTAAGTATTTGAGAAATACTAAGGATCAGTTGAAAGAATAGTGCCCTATAAGCCAAATGCATGGGGATGCGAAGAAACTTTTCTTTATTTTGTTTCTACTCATTTGTATAATATTAGTTATTTTTATTTATAATATATTATGTTTTATCATTTACTGCATCATATTTTTTGTATGATTATGATAAACCCCATAGATTAAGACAGTGATTTTAGGACTATGATGAGATCATGCCAGTGAGATCTAAAATCTTGATAGCCATAATCTAAAATATTTTTAGTCATTGGATCATCGAGTTGGAGATCGATGATATCGATAGGACTGGTACATCCTATGTATGCTTAATAGAGAGGGTGGTTGATCTCACAACCACTTGAGTAGTGACACTAATACAAGAATGTAGGTGCTCATTAGAGAATGAGTTCATTGAACAGACCCATCAAAAGAACATCTAATGGAGCCTTACAGCATGTCAACAGATGGTTCTTCAGTGGGAGTGGTGCATGTGATCCTTTGACCTGAGATCACCATGATATCTTGTGTACATGGACCCTTACTTTGGTTTATTCTCTGACACACCACTTTAAGATGGGTGTGAGATATTCTAGGTATGGTAAAGTGTGCATGGAGATTGTGAGTGGTCAATAAGAAATCGGTCACTCCTTGTAGGAGGAGAGAACATCCTATGTGATCTCATAGGATGATGACTCTAAGAGTCTCTGGCCAGAGTAGGGATGAACAGTAGAAAGAGTTTCTACTAATTCATCAACTAAGTCATCATCATCAGATTGAGATATATATGGATAAGTATTTGGTTTGACATATTTTCATACCCATGGCCTTTTCGGGATGTTATATGATCGAAGGATTAAATTACATGGTAACTCACCACGGAAGGATAATTTTAGTATTTTTATCAAATTTTAAATCTTTTGGATAGTCATGACATATTGCTCGATATCAATCTTTACTTATGGACTCATCAAAATTAAAAAAAATTAATTTAAGAATCAATTAGGAAGAGTCCTAATTGATTGGGACTCTCAAACTGACCTAATCCAATCGGATTTGGATTACATCGAGAGTATGGGTCCACTGCTGGCTAGATTTGGATCCCAATGGATCACACATAATAAGAATTTGGTCTTGATACAATCTATTTAAATTTATTATAAATTCAATGGGTTAATTAAATTGCTAGCACATGAATTAATCCAAGTTCCCAATTGGGTTCAGTGTAAATGTATTGGTGATAACCCTTTGCTTGTTGCCTTAACCTAATGTGATTGGGTTTGAACTATCTATTTATTAGTTGGTTTATCTAATTTATATAAAAAAGTTCCATGTGAATAAACCTCCTCCACACTGAAACCACATGCTAGAATCAAATTGGCATCATATTTATTTTAGAAGTTAAGGAGAGGAGTCCTTCTCCTTTACTTATCTTAATTGTCTTACATCTTCCACATGTCCCATAATTTTGTGCGCCATCAGATGGCACCTTGGGACTTATGGGTGTGGAAGAGGAGGTGGAGTCCTTCTCTTAGAAGGAACTCCATACCAAAATAAATGTGGGACATCCCTTGTTTTTGGGCGATGAAAATGGAGAGTCCATTTCACATTGGACTCTTAATTCCTTCCATTATTTCTATGCATTTCTTAAATCCTTGTGACATGAGATGTCTCTTGAGATTATGTGGCACAGAAGAGAAGAAAGAGTCCTTCTTTAACAAGGAGTTTGATCACCAAATAAATTGGATAGCCTTTTATACATGCGTTGAGTTTATGAAAGAGTCTTAATTGTTAAGGACTCTTGATTTCTCATGTTAATTTCCTTTCCACGTGCCATATGATGGCATATTAATTTTTTTCAGATAGAGGAAGAGTCTTTCTACTGGTTAATCTCTTTAGTTTTCATGACATCTCATTGAATTCCATAGGAAAAATTAAATGGGGCATGTAAGAATGAAGGGACATCAAGAGTTGGCATCCCATGGTGTCGCCCCTTATTTCCTATAAATAGGGGATGCTACACCTGGTTTCTATGTGCTATTTTTTGCTATGGATGGGCATGAGAATGAGAGAAAAAAGTGAAAAAAAGTTTGAAAAAAAAAAGACAAGGGAAAGAAAGAGAAAAATAGATACGAAAAGAGGAAGAAATTGGAAAGCACGAGATGCTTGTCCAAAAATCAGATTGTTCATATGTTGAAGATAAAATCTAATTTGTGTGTGGTGAGATCTTTTGAAAAAGCATTCCTAAATAGGTCTTAGTGGAGATCATGAAGGCATATAAGTGATGGTGCAACTAGTTCTTGCAAAGGACGGTCGACAGCGAGCTTGCAAAGAAGGCTGCAGCACCATGTCGAGTTGGGAAGGATCCTGATCAATCCTGTGTGGATCACCGTTGGAGGGCTTCTACTTGGAGTCTCATGGAGATATTAAGATTACCAATTCATGGTCTTCATAATGGTATATGACATCTGATCTTCTCATATTATGCATGCTTTTGATATTTGATTATAATTATCAAGGGGTTCCTAGGGCTTTTATGTTCTGGTAGACTAGTTTAAATGTTAAACTTTATTTTCAATCATTGAATGCATGTTAAAATTTTTAAAATTTATATTTCACTACATCATCGAAATTCAACAATGGCATCAGAGCCACCCTTGATTGATCCAATCAAATTTCATGTTATTTTTATGATATGGATTAGATCCAGTTCAAATTATGTCAAAATTAGATTTTTCTGATTGATATTTTATTGACATTTATGATGCATTTTTGATTATGATAAAGTGTTATCAATTTATGTTCATATCTTGGATATAAAATTTCATGATTTTTTACTTGTATGATAAGTTTTTGATTAGATCCTATGATCTAATTTTCGATGGAATTGAAATTCAGTGCATATGATGCACGGAGCCTTAAAATGCTACATATGGATGTACATTGTCAAGACTTAAGATTTTTATATTTGATGCATGTACTTAAGATCTAAGGGCTGACCACCATGTTATCGAGCACTCACCATTATGGGTTGACCATTTTGGTTATTGCCCGAAGAATGTGTGGTGTCAGAAAAAATTTGATCATGGAAAGGATGCATCAGACATGGATTAGGATTTTTGTTGATGGATTTGTTTAACTATAGTTTATTATTCTAATGTGATTAGAGTTAATGATTATAGATTAAATCAAATTCATGATTCTAATTTGATTAGAAATCATGTTTAAATTTAGGTTAATCAAAATTATCATTTACCTAATTGGATTAGGGTTTGAGTCATGGTTGATCGAATTTGTGTTGACCTAATCAGATTATGGTTAATCTAAGAATTGGTCAACTCAGCTCAAATGAATGATAAATGATTGACTTAAAGTTAAAATTGGATCAAGTGTTGAACCTGAATCGAAAACCCTAGATGGGTCCTATGCCCATAAATTTGAATATCTTTTATTGACATATATATGAATGATATCGTAATGAAAATAACATGAGTAGTTTGTTATGATATTTTATAATTATTATAAAATATATGTTGAGTGGTTATGGACTATAGTACATCTATGTGATGGAAAATGTATGCATGAATGCTTTCTTGCTAGTTGATTATATTAATGCATCTGTAAGAGTTGCAATAGGGACTCGGTGCCCCTGATGCATTATATTATCAGCTGAATTTTTCTTTTGTATGTTCTCAACTATTGATTGTAATTCTTACATATTGATGTAAGATAAAAAAAATTATTTGAGAATAGATAAAAATTATTTCATTCTATTTTTAAATAAAGATCAAGCATTCATGGTAGACTTCATGATAATGAAAACTGGACTACCAGGCTTTAAGAGAGCAAAGGCGCATTAAGTTTAACCATGAGATAGTTCAATCTATAATGCACCTAGAGTTAGACCCATAGATCATCCTGTGGCTCGGATGATTTTTTCAAAAAATCTATAACTATTTGTCTTCCTCTTTATAGGCTCTTACATGCTGGTTGGTAGTTATAAATTAGAATTTACAAAGCATATGATGTATGTATATGTTTAAGATGTGCTTGAGATCTAAGTCCCTCATTCAAATTATATTTAGTTATAATGATGAAGTGTTAAGAACACTATCCATACCTTCCTTCATGCTAAGACTTTATTATGTCAAGAATCATAGTAGGCTTGTTATGCTATCCACAAGACTTACTATCAGGGACTGATTTGATACTGTCTTGGTGCATAATGAAGCTAATTATACTTAGCTCATACTAGGTCAATAGAGTATGTCAAAAACTATAGTGAGTTTGTTGTGCTATCGACAAGGCTTGCTATAGTGATTGGTATAATGTTGACTTAGTGATACTTATGATATATTCTGGTAGTGCTATCTTGTTGTGCTATCCACAAGGATAATATTATTCAGGTATGACCATATAGGATTGAAGGGTATGACTTAACTAAAATACTATAATTTATTGTGCTATCCATGAGGCTATAAGTATTTTAGAAGCAAAAATTATGTTGAGAGTTGTATGAGATACAATTAGTAAAGAATTACTTATTTTTGAACTCATAGGAGCTTGTTGTGCTATCCACAAAATTTTTTATGAGAAATTGAGATCTCAACCCCACTAAAAAACTTCATGATAAGGTTCTTCGATTTCATACTTGAGGGCTATAAAATTTATTAAAATAGTGAGATATACAATTAGATAAAATCCTCGTCTAACTTATGCATGTCATCATGAGTAGTTCTCTTTTATGTTCTAATATATAAATTTATATCTTTATTATCACTGCATAGGATAAATTTTTAAATAGATCGAATATAATGGAATGGTTGAAAAAATAAAGGTGAAGATTATCTTCACTAAGGGTATCTAATTTATTATTACAACAATTATAAACATTAAATTACAAAGAGTTTTGCAAGTGTAAAGCAGTAGCAGGATGCAAAAGTTGCATTGTTAATAATTTGTGTGTGATACAAATTAATTATCATTGAGTGTTTCAGCTTTAAAATATTGGGTATGTGATACCTTATATAGGTTCTACTTATACAAAATGTTGCTAGACCTATAAAGCTAAAGTGAGGTGACTATTTATCTTTTGGCACTGATAGATAGTCCATTCATGCTGAGATTATAGGAACCTAATTAACCTTCTAGCAAGGTTTAGAAACTAGTAAATCATTGTTATGTGCTTGAACTTATCAGAGACATTATTTTAAATCTTTTACTATTGTAGCATAGTTTTGAAATTAATGTTGAGAGTAAAAGTTACTCTCCTTCTGATAAATTTTAGGACTATGGTCTCATATTTCTATCACTCAATGATGTTATTCTTTATGTTGATGAGAACAAGAAATAAATATGTGATGGTCATATATCTTAAGACAAAATAAGATATTAAGTCTTGAACATATTGATATTTGAAGACTAATAATATCTCGACTCAGAGATTGACATTTCATATGTGATATGATGTGTTCTTTAAAATGCTTCACAAATTTTAATTCTTATTCAGTGAAAACATCCTAGAAATTGCTGTTTATGTTAAATATCATCAAAATATGTAACGAGCACTCCATGTGAGATAAGAAAAAGGCAAAAGGTAGGTTGTCCAACTTATGTCAAAAGTGTTGATGTACATAAGTTTTGTGCTAAAATAGATTTATATATATTAGTTTTTAGGTTATCCCAAAGAGTGTATGTGATAATATTTCTACCACCCTACTGGACCAAAATCTTTTATTAGTAAGTGTTGGATTTGTGTCCTAGAAGTCAATTGTTGGTTGACACATTATGTAATTCTTGGGTCTATACTTGTACTTGTAATTTTTTATTATCAATAAAGGGCTTTTTCTTGTCAAACATGTTTATGTGTCCATGATTTATCATAAAAATTAATAAAGATGAATTTTGTATATTCTTAAAGAGTTAGAATTTAAGACATACATTAATTAGTAGTTAATTTTTAAATGCTTCCAATCAAAGATCGTCATAGAGAACAATGATTAATCTATTTGAGATCGGTGCACGATTTACCTCCTTTATGGGCAGATGAGTCTCAGGTCTGTGGTGTAGAGATACTGGGGTGAAGGTATAGGTAGTTGTTAGAGAACAACTTGCACTGAGTGTTACCAATATGAGAACCATATGGATGTCTACTCACTCATTAGTGGTCTTCTCGATGCTGCAGTGGTATGAGTGGTCCTTTGACCTGTGGTGTCATTGGCTATTCAAAGCGAGCCTACTGGGTTTGACTGCACATTTCTTTGGTCTCTAGCCATTTGGGTCCTTAATGTATATGTTGGCTTCAGTAGGTTCAGGTTCGCTATTTGGAGTAGGATGCACCTAGATGGATCTATCGATCTTGGTAAAAAAGAAAAAATCCTATGCTATTTGTGAAATTGAGTTCAAAAAGTTTTTGGCCAAAATAAGTATGAATACTGAAAAAGAGTTTCCATGAGATTCACAAATGAACTCGAGTCGAGCCAATCTAGCATATGACTAATGGTGGGGTCTGACGAGCTCTTTATGACCTCCATCAAGTCGGGACTTACAATAGAAAGACTGAATCATATGATAACTGCATCTAGAGATTTGTACTTTCATTATACTAGGTTGCCACTATATACTGTTAGGTGTCACTGGTGGATTGTGAGACTCATCAGACGTCATCTTGATAATCGATGGCCCTCGAAGGATAGAATTAAAAATATTCCAATGCATCGAAAAGAGTTTCAATGATATTGTGATAGAGATCACAACATATTCACTACTAGATAGAATGAAACCTATGGGGTCACACATTAAGGGATTTAATCTCGAATTTACCAATTGGGTTTATGAAGTTCCAATTGGGTTAGTGTTGGGTATAAAATACCCACAGCCCAACCCCCAGCGGAGTCGACGACGGAACAGAACGGCTCCGCCCGGACTCCTACGGGAGCGGGCTCCACCGCCGACAGCAGCTCGGTTCCACCCGGACTCCTACGGGAGCCGGCTCCGCCTTCGACATCAACAGCAGCTCGGCTCCACCCGGACTCCTACGGGAGCCGGGCTCCGCCTTCGACATCAACAGCAGCTTGGCTCCGCCCGGACTCCTACGGGAGCCGGGCTCCGCCTTCGACATCAACAGCAGCTCGGCTCCGCCCGGACTCCTACGGGAGCCGGGCTCCGCCTTCGACATCAACAGCAGCTCGGCTCCGCCCGGACTCCTACGGGAGCCGGGCTCCGCCTTCGACATCAACAACAACTCGGCTCCACCCAGACTCCTACGGGAGCCGGGCTTCGCCTTCGACATCAATAGCAGCTCGGCTCCGCCCGGACTCCTACGGGAGCCGGGCTCCGCCTTCGACATCAACAGCAGCTCGACTCCGCCCGGACTCCTACGGGAGCCGGGCTCCGCCTTCGACATCAACAGCAGCTCGGCTCCACCCGGACTCCTACGGGAGCCGGGCTCCACCTTCGACATCAACAGCAGCTCGGCTCCGCCCGGACTCCTACGGGAGCCGGGCTCCACCTTTGACATCAACAGCAGCTCGGCTCCACCCAGACTCCTAGGCTCCACCCAGACTCCTACGGGAGCCGGGCTCCGCCTTCGACATCAACAGCAGCTCTACTCCGCCCGGACTCCTACGGGAGCCGGGCTCCGCCTTCGACATCAGTTGCTGGTAAGCTCCGTCCGGACTCCTACGGGAGCCGGACTTCATCTTTAACTTTGATTGCAGAGTACTCCGCCCGGACTCCACGGGAGCCGGGTTCCGCTTTCAGTATCCACTGCAGGTAAGCTCCGTTCGGACTCCTACGGGAGCCGGACTCCACCTACAACCCCAACCGAAAGGAGGACCCTTCCCGGACCTCTACAGAGGCCGGACTCCGACCGCTGCCGAGCCTCGATCAATAGATCCGCGCCCCTTGGTAGATCAAAATAACAACCATGATCCTGTTCCACTTCCTGTAGCAGATTCCATGCGGCTCCATCACCCCCTGCGGCGGACCCATTACTCTCTGACAGGCTGTGTCAACGGCCACAATTCTGCTCCGCTCCCTGCGGCAGGTGCTGCACGATCCCACTACTCGCTGACAACTAGCGGCAACGGACGCCGCTCCACTACCTGCAACAGGCCCTACGTGGCAGACTATGACAATAGCCAGAGGTCTACCCCACTACCCTTCGCAATAAATTCCCCTGACCATGGGCGGCCCACTACCAGACGGTTATAAATGTCGCCATCAATCCGTTGCCCCCTCCGCCTATAAAAGGGGACCCAGATACGTTATTCTCTAAGCTCATTTCTTATCTCAAAACTCTGCTAAATTCTCCGTTCGAGCACTCCATTCTTGTTGAGGCAAAGAACAGACTTGAGCGTCGGAGGGTCTTGCCGGAGCAACCCCACCTCCGGTTTAGACTTCCCTTGCAGGTCCCGGCGGCGACCGCGGCTTCCCCGACTCCAGCTTCTCCGGTGCAAGCAGATTTTTGCACCAACAGGATTGGCGCTAGAGGAAGGGGTGAACCTTCGCAGCACCCTTGTTCTTGAAGGAGCGCTCAACGGATCCGCTTTCGGCCATTTTTTCCAACACCCAATCCTCCTTCCCTCATCTGATGCCCTCTCATGAGGTCTCTGCACAACTACCTCCGGCAATGGTCATCGATAAAGGGTGGCCGGATGACCGATCTCCGTCGGATTCCATCAACGTCATCTCGGGGGAATCCCGGTGGGAGGCAATCAGCACACCAGCCGCGTCCCTCAAGCGTTAAAAAGTTGAAGAGCCCATAGCCTTCACTGAAGAAGATGCCCAGGGAGTCCAATTCCCTCATAACGATGCGGTCGTAGTTTCCTTGAACGTAGTAAATTACGACATCCATCGCATTCTCGTCGACAATGGGAGTTCGGCCGACATCTTGTTCTACAACGTCTTTTCAAGAATGGCCACTCTTGGCGGTCATCTACGGCCGATTTGCTCCCCCTTAATAGGGTTTACCGGTGACGCCGTTCCGACAGAAGGAATGATAGCTCTAACTGTGACCGCGGGTCAGCATCCAAAGCAGTCCAAAGCTCTGGTAAATTTCCTGGTGGTAAAGGTGAAGCAAAAATTTAGTGCAGGGGCAAAATGGTAATTTTAAAACTTTTTAAAATTACTATTTTACAGTAGAATTATTAATTAATCTCATTAATTAATACTAATTAACCCTACACTAGGATCTAAATATGATACAACAGCATGCATTTAAATTTGAAATTCAAATTTGAATCAGTAAACGTTTTACAGTACTGTGTTCAGAACACATCACCTTTTGCGGGTGGTCGATCACCGCAATCTGATCACCGTCGGAGGGCTCTGATCGTCACGTCGCAGCCACCCAACTGTCTGGCCTCTGCGGATCGTCCACACGAAGCTCCGTCTGATCAGCTCCTCACGAATGCTAGTTCGTGATTTCACCCTTTTGATGGCAGATGTTGATCGAACTCCTTCGATCGATGTGTGCTGACTTCTTGGATGCTCCGGATCATCTGCACAGTTACTTGAGAGGTGATGGATCTCTCTCTAAAATTTGGTGGACTCACGACACTCGTGGCACACCAATCTCACTTCCCAAACCCTAGGTAGAAACCCTAGGGTACACACCAAAAACCCTGCGCCCAATTTTCTCTCTTTTCTTTCTTTTTCTCTCGGAAGGTTTTGGACCTTCACCTTAGCAGAAGCCTTCCTCACACCCCAAAGTTTCTCTCCTAATTTTTCTACGCACATCCCACCTTTCTCCTCTTTTTAAAACAATGTCGAACGTGTCTTATCCGCGTGAGAGGATAAAGACAAGAGGTTACACATTTGAATTCAAATCAAATTTGAATTCAAAGAAAACCAACTTATCCCTATCCTTTTGGGTGTGAGAAGAGAAGGGGCGTGGCTCTTTGTGCGTGGAAAAGTTTCACGAGAAACCTTTTCTCGTGTAAGTAATGTGGCGCACAAAATGGATAAGGATGAAAGGGCAAGTGATAAGTTATCCATTCAAATTCAAACATGCTTTGAATTTGAATGGCTAACTAATTATTTCATCCATCCATATGGTGCACAAATGAGGACGTGGGGAAGGGTTTTGTGTGAGAAAAATTTCACGAGAAGTTTCTTCTCGTGAATTCAAATGGGTGCAAGGAAGTTGGGTGACGCAGGGAATTTAAAACAAGGTGGTTTGATTCAAATTGAGCCAACCTAGTTTAAAATAGGTTGAGCACAATTAGACCAAATTAAACCAACATAATTAGGCTTAATTAGGCTTAATAAAATCCTAATCAAATCAGGAATTAACTAAACCTAACCCCTGATCAAATCAGGGACTAAACCACCTTAGCGATTAGGTCAACATTTAACCTAATCGGGTCAATCCAAACTGAATCCAATTCAATTGGACTTGATCCAAAAATAATTACTCAATCAAATTGAGTTAATTAGTGATTAAATCACTAATTAAACCTCTCATAAATGTTGAGTCCAAATCCGATGGGCAATCAGGCATCAGAGACCATCGATATGAAACCATGATCAAAGAGTTCAAATTTCAAATTCAAAATTCAAAATTCAAAATTTTGACCCCGGTACCCAAAATGTGTGAAACTCATGATTAGAGAATCCTAATTCTCAATCATAGAGTTCCAGATAGATAAGACTCATAATCAGCCATCAGATCAGAAAGGAACCTCTAATGTGTGTGACCCCGCAGGTTCGAACCTAAGCCGGTAGCACAGGAACCAATTTCTGTACTAATCGAAGTGACCATCTAGCAATGGTACCCGACACCGGATAGGTCGAATAATCATAATCGCAACATTCAGAACCTACGTGAATATGGTTACCGTATAATTCATCCCTTTTAACCCCTGTGTTTAGGATGACTCAGAGTTAAACTGTCAACCCTGATGATATCATCCGAATCGTGCTCAACTCAATTAGTCCTGTGACTCCTCACTAGGACTACCCTGGCCAAGGTTTTGCTAAATTGAAACACGACTGTACACAGCTCCTAAACTGGAGTGGTCAATCCCATCTTGACACACGCACTGATAAGTCAAGTACTTGACTACACCCAGCAACCTTCCATCACTGAATTAGAAATTCAGGTAGTCCAGTGCCTAAGTGCAGTGAGTTGCTTGCAAGTCACCGTGGCGGTCTCAGGTCGGAGGGACATTTATACCCATATCCCATCGGAGCAAATCTTGACAGCAGAAATAGCTCCGGAGTTGGTCACGTTCAGTGCAGATGTACCATTACATCTCACCTGTATGCCATACCAGTGTCTCCACACTCTTTGGTTATGAGGACAACCAACCCATATGGCACACAACGACCTATGCTCGATAAATATTGTCGTCCTTGGTAACAACGTATCATTTGGTCGCGAACATGTTTAAGGACTAAGCGACAAATCCTCCTTTGTCGAGTCTAAATAGTCCTAAGGACTTCACCACAACACAGGAGTTCATTAGAAGATGAAACATTTGTGATGAAAAAATACCAAAATAACTTTTATTTATTTATAATTCATGTACTAATACAAAAGGAGCACAACTGTCAACAGGCTGACGATTGGCTTTGGGACACTATTCCCAACAATCTCTCACTTGGCCTAAAGCCTATCGGTGCAGTATCTAATACCTATCTTCGACTTGTAGTCGTTGAACTCCTTCACCGCAATGGCTTTAGTGAATGGGTCGGCCAGATTTCCTTCCCGTCGATCTTCTGAAGGTCGACATCACCTCGATCCACGATCTCCCGGATGAGATGGTAGCGGCGCAGAATATGCTTCGTCCGCTGGTGTGCCTTTGGTTCCTTCGCCTGAGCAATGGCTCCAGAGCTGTCGCAGTAGAGCAGAACTGGACCAACAAGGGAGGGTGCTACTCCGAGCTCGGTGATGAATTTCCTCAGCCACACCGCTTCTTTGGCAGCATCTGATGCAGCAATATACTCCGCCTCGCATACTGAATCAGCCACAGTGTGCTGCTTGGAACTCTTCCAGCAGACAGCCCCACCATTAAGGGTAAAAATAAATCCTGACACACTCTTGCTATCATCTCGATCAGACTGGAAACTAGAGTCTGTAAACCCTATAAGTCTCAAGTCCGATTCACCATATATAAGCCACTGGTCCTTAGTATTTCTCAAATACTTCAGGATGGTTTTAACAACCTTCCAGTGATTCTCTCCTGGATCAGATTGGTATCTACTCACTACCCCTAGTGAGTATGCCACATCTGGTCGTGTACATGTCATGGCGTACATGATAGATCCCACTGCCGAAGCATATGGAATCCTACCCATACGCTCTCTCTCTTGAGGTGTTGTCAGACAATCCCTCTTCGAGAGAGAAATTCCATGGCCTATCGGTAGATAGCCTTTCTTGGAATTTTCCATGCTGAACCTTTTCAGCATAGTATCAATGTACGTGGACTGGGATAAGCCAAGCAACTTTTTGGATCTATCCCTATAGATCCTCATCCCTAGGATGTAGGAAGTTTCTCCCAGATCCTTCATGGAGAACTGTGACGATAGCCAAATCTTTATTCCCTGTAATGCAGGGACATCATTCCCGATTAAGAGAATGTCATCCACATACAATACAAGAAATACTACTGCTGGACCATTAGCCCACTTATAAATGCAGGGTTCTTCTCCATTCTTAACGAAGCCATACGTTTTGATCGTCCTATCAAAACGTATATTCCAACTCCGAGATGCCTGCTTAAGTCCATAAATGGACCTCTGTAGCTTGCACACCTTAGACTCATCTGTGGATGTGAACCCTTCAGGTTGTATCATATACACCTCTTCGTCCAGCTCTCCGTTTAGGAAAGCTGTCTTCACATCCATCTACCAGATTTCATAGTCCAGATGGGCAGCTATCGCAAGCATAATCCGAATGGATTTGAGCATTGCCACAGGAGAAAACGTCTCGTCATAGTCTATACCATAACGTTGACGATATCCCTTAGCAACCAGACGGGCTTTATAGGTCTCCACCTTTCCGTCTGCGCCCCTCTTCCTTTTGAAGACCCACTTACACCCTATGGGTTTTACTCCTTCGGGTGGGTCAACCAATGTCCACACATCGTTGACCTTCATGGACTCCATTTCGGATTTCATGGCCTCTAGCCATTTCTCAGAGTCAGGTCTCTGCATTGCATCTATGTAGGTGATCGGATCCTCATCATTTTCATCAAGTTCGATAGGATCACCATCCCGGACCAAGAAACCATAATATCTGTCCGGTTGATGTGGTACTCTACCAGACCGCCTTAAGGGTGCATAATCAATGGGCTCCGGATCTGATCTAATCAAATCCGGTTCAGGTTCAGTAACATGTGTCGGTTTTTCCACCTATCGAACTTCGTCAAGTTCGACTTTAGAGGCAACAGTTCCTTCACTAAGGAACTCCTTTTCTAAAAAGATTGCCTTAAGGCTGACAAACACCTTTTGCTCATCAGCAAGGTAGAAATAATACCCTTTGGTCTCTTTTGGGTACCCTATAAAATTACACTTGTCAGACCTAGGTCCAAGCTTGTCTGTAATTAAACGTTTAACATAAGCCGGACACCCCCAAACCCTAAGGTGCGAGAGTACTGGCTTACGTCCTATCCATATCTCATATGGCGTTTTGGCTACAGACTTACTCGGAACTCTATTTAGAAGGTAACAAGCCGATTCGAGCGCATATCCCCAGAGGAGATCGGCAGACCAGCAAACCCCATCATGGATCGAACCATGTCTAACAGGGTCCGATTCCTCCTTTCAGACACACCATTATGCTGTGGTGTTCCAGGAGGAGCCCACTGAGAGAGAATCCCATTCTCCCTAGATACGTCAGAAACTCATTGGAAAGGTATTCACCTCCTCGATCAGATCGAAGAGTTTTAATACACTTCCCAGTTTGTTTTTCTACCTCATTTCGGAATAGTTTGAACATTTCAAATGATTCCGACTTATGCTTCATTAAATGACATACCCATACCTAGATAGGTCGTCTGTGAAGGTTATGAAGTAGAAAAATCTACCTCTTGCACTTGAGCTCATGGGTCCACATACATCAGAATGTACCAGACCTAAGAGTTCACTGGCTCGCTCACCTTTTCCAGTAAAAGGTGACTTGGTCATCTTTCCAAGAAGACAGGACTCACAGGTTGGAAGTGATTCACAATCACTAACTTCAAGAATTCCTTCTTGAGCCAACCTGTTTATCCTGTTCTTATTGATATGACCTAGCCTACAGTGCCAAAGGTAGACTTCTGACACATTATCTATTCTAGAGCGTTTATCGAATTTTTGCACCACATTAACAGGCTGTGATAGTAAGTAAATTCCATTATTTAATTGTCCAACAAATATTGTAACACCATTCAAAATGATATTGCAAATATTTCTTTTTATTAAAAAATCATAACCGTACATGGCCAAAAGGCCTACAGAAATAATATTTAATAAAAAACTTGGACAATAGTGACATTCACTCAGAATTACATTACGAGAATTGATTACAAGACTCATGATTCCTAAAGCTAGAACTGGAACTTTGCTTCCATCTCCAACATTCAGGAACCTCTCGCCTTCATCAAATCTCCTACTGACCTGCAGACCCTGCATCGAATTACAAATATGATAAGGGCTTCCGGTATCCAATACCCAGGCAGTAGTATCACAAATCGAAAAGTTGCAAGGAGTTATCATATAATTACCTTGCTTCTTCTTTGGCCTGTTCGGGTCCAGGGAGGCAATGTATTGAGGACAGTTCCTCTTCCAATGCCCGTGCTTCTTGCAAAAGAAGCACTCCACCTGGCTTGGTCATGCTTGCGCTTCTTGATCTGACCCCGTGCTACTGTCCCAGCATGAGATTGCACCTTCTTATTTTTCTTCTTCTTGTTCTTCTTCCCCTTCCCAAAGGGTTGACGACGAGAAGAAGACCCTCCCACTACATTCACCGACTCCTTATGGAGTTGGTGATCCTTCTCAAAGTTCTGCAGCAACCCCAACAATCCGTGGTAGTTTACTGCAGGCTTTGTCATTCGAAAATGAGTAAGGAATGGGAGGAAGGACTTGGGCAAGGAATTAAGGATCGCATCCTTACCGAGCTGCTCGTGCAGAGGAAAGCCCAATTTGCTTAGGCGCTCAATCATCTCGATCATATACAGTACATGATCAGTGACTGAGGCCCCATCCCTCATCCGAGCATTGAAAATAGCACAACTAGTTTTGTGCCTTTCAACGTCGTCAGGCATGCCAAAGGAGTCGTTCAACATTTGAAGCATCTCTTGTGGCTGGGCGTTCTCAAACCTTCGGCTGAACTCATCATTCATTACTGCCAGCATAATACATCGAACGGTGGTGCGGTCATTGAGCCACTTCAAGTAAGTGTCTCGGATCGCTTTACTAGCGTTCGGAGCTGGCTCCTCAGGTGCTGGATCCGTTACTACATAAAGGATCCGTTCATGTTCAAGGACGATTTTCAATTTTCGATACCAGCTATCGAAATTGGGTCCCATGAGCTTGTCATTATCTAATAATGACCGGAGCGATAGGGTAGTGGCCATAGCTGCTTAAAAGAAAACGAGACCTCTATTAGTACATAAATTAATACTAAAGACTTAGACTTTAGTCTAAAGTTTTTCCCAATATTTTTACGAACTGGTAGCCTCATCCTCCAATTCGAGAAATTACTTTAATTCCTTAATGGGTACTAGAATCCACACAGACTACACACGAGCCCAACTTTGGTTGGTCAACCCATGTGCATCTATGGGTAGGTTCTTAACCAGTTGTTTCTCTAAACAACTTCTAGTAATTTATTTTGCCCCAGAACCTAATCAGTAGGCTTTGGCCTCCACTAAAAAGATCTGGTTAGGTCCAACCATTAACATGACTTAATTTAGTGAATCGGACCAATAAATGATCAGGCCCGACTTTGGCCGGCCAACCTAACCACCATCAGAAAGACTCAATCAAATTATCATATTATGAATAATAATTCCATTAGCCAATGAGCACCAGGCCTTTGGGCCTCCAATGATCATTGAACTAATGGACTCATTATCATTCACTTAATGGGAGGCTATGACTTAGTTATCATTATAACTTAATCATTTTAGGGACCTAATAATTTTGAGAATTTTATTAAAGAATAGTAGAGAAGAAATCATCCAGCCAATTTCAATCCTCCCACTGACTTCATCAAGTCAGATTAAAAAGGATTTAATTAAAGCTGGCATTAGGAGCACCTAAATCAGTCATACTGATTTACCTAATGACATGGGTGAGCTCTAATCACCAAGTGATCTAATCAAAATCTAACTTACCAGATTGGCCAGGTAAGTGAGATCAGTGGTGGGGATTTGCCATTAACTCGTCAATGATCGAATCAATGCGAGTAGCTCCCGCTTAAGAACCACTGGTCAAAACTGCCGAACTTACCTTAGACACCAACCGGTTCATTAGTTTTAATTTTGATCAACTTAGTAAATAGAGCTCCACCGCGTAGCCATGAATTAAGTCCATGTTGGTCTAGTTAAAGACATGGACCCATTCAACTACAACTATTGAAGTTGAGTCTAGAGTATCCTTTACCTAATCTAATTCAACTTTTGATTAGATTTGACCAATTACTCCAATTCGTCCATTTTTTAAACTAACCTTAGGTCTAACCCAATTATGGACCTAATTCATCTAACCCATTGACCCAAAAGTTTATGCAATTGTCTTAGGTCTTAATTCACAATTCTAGACCTACTAGACAACACTTAATTCTTTTAATTAAGTACTTGAGCTGATGGGTCAGGGTTTGGCATTTCGAAAACAATTTTCAAATTTGAAAGATTTTATTTTCTGTTCACCAAATGTGTTAACTCATTTCACAAACGGGTCAGCACATTTCATAAACAGCAATTCTATTGCTCATTTCATAACAGAAAATAACTCAAAATAAATCATAAATTTTTTTTTAGATCTAATCTAACACATTCATGATAAATTTCTTAATTAAGTCCTTTCGCTGCTTCATCGGCATGGGATATAATTGCATCGGCACCCCTACCGCCATAGGAGACCCCATCGAATGGGAAGAGAGGGCCTTTAAACCCTACTTTTCTCCTATGATCGGACGGCCATGGCAACCAACCCAATTAGATTACTTGCTACTTGGATCATGTATATCTAAATATACAAATTTCAAAATTTAAATTTTGAATTTCAAATTTCAAATTTTAAATTTTAAATTTCAAATTTGAGATTTCAACCAAATTTTAAATTTCGAATTTTCAATCTTTGAATTTTAAAATTTTGAATTTTGAATTTCAAATTTCAAATTTCAAATTTGAGATTTCAACCAAATTTCAAAATTCAAATTTTGAATTTTGAATTTCAAATTTCAAATTTCAAATTTCAAATTTCAAATTTCAAATTTGAGATTTCAACCAAATTTCAAATTTCAAATTTTGAATTTAAATTTGAAACTTCTAACAAATTTCAAATTTCAAATTTCAAATCTTTTTGAATTTCGAATTTCAAATTTTGAATTTTAAATTTAAACTTATAGATTACACCTTAATCTACGCATGCATATGTATATCATATTCTAGAACCTGCTCTGATACCAATTGAAGTGAAAATTTAGTGCAGGGGCAAAATGGTAATTTTAAAACTTTTTTAAAATTACTATTTTACAGTGGAATTATTAATTAATCTCATTAATTAATACTAATTAACCCTACACTAGGATCTAAATATGATACAACAGCATGCATTTAAATTTAAAATTTAAATTTGAATCAGTAAACATTTTACAGTACTGTGTTCAGAACACATCACCTTTTGCGGGTAGTCGATCACCGCAATCTGATCACCGTCGGAGGGCTCTGATCATCACGTCATAGCCACCCAACTGTCTGGCCTCTGCGGATCATCCACACAAGCTCCCGTCTGATCAGCTCCTCACGAATGCTAGTTCGTGATTTCACCCTTTTGATGGCAGATATTGATCGAACTCCTTCGATCGATGTGTGCCGACTTCTCGGATGCTCTAGATCATCTGCACAGTTACTTGAGAGGCTGATGGATCTCTCTCTAAAATTTGGTGGACTCACGACACTCGTGGCACACCAATCTCACTTCCCAAACCCTAGGTAGAAACCCTAGGGTACACACCAAAAACCCTACGCCCAATTTTCTCTCTTTTCTTTCTTTTTCTCTCGGAAGGTTTTGGACCTTCACCTTGCGCAGAAGCCTTCCTCACGCCCCAAAGTTTCTCTCCTAATTTTTCTACGCACGTCCCACCTTTCTCCTCTTTTTAAAACAACGTCGAACGTGTCTTATCCGCGTGAGAGGATAAAGACAAGAGGTTACACATTTGAATTCAAATCAAATTTGAATTCAAACAAAAACCAACTTATCCCTATCCTTTTGGGCGTGAGAAGAGAAGGGGCGTGGCTCTTTGTGCATGGAAAAGTTTCACGAGAAACCTTTTCTCGTGTAAGTAATGTGGCGCACAAAATGGATAAGGATGAAAGGGCAAGTGATAAGTTATCCATTCAAATTCAAACATGCTTTGAATTTGAATGGCTAACTAATTATTTTATCCATCCATATGGGCACAAATGAAGACGTGGGGAAGGTTTTGCGTGAGAAAAATTTCATGAGAAGTTTCTTCTCGTGAATTCAAATGGGTGCAAGGAAGTTGGGTGACGCAGGGAATTTAAAACAAGGTGGTTTGATTCAAATTGAGCCAACCTAGTTTAAAATAGGTTGAGCACAATTAGACCAAATTAAACCCAACATAATTAGGCTTAATTAGACTTAATAAAATTCTAATCAAATCAGGAATTAACTAAACCTAACCCCTGATCAAATCAGGGACTAAACCACCTTAGCGATTAGGTCAACATTTAACCTAATCGGGTCAATCCAAACTGAATCCAATTCAATTGGACTTGATCCAAAAATAATTACTCAATCAAATTGAGTTAATTAGTGATTAAATCACTAATTAAACTCTCATAAATATTGAGTCCAAATCCGATGGGCAATCAGGCATCAGAGACCATCGATATAAAACCCTGATCAAAGAGTTCAAATTTCAAATTCAAAATTCGAAATTCAAAATTTTGACCCCGATACCCAAAATGTGTGGAACTCATGATTAGAGAATCCTAATTCTCAATCATAGAGTTCCAGATAGATAAGACTCATAATCAGCCATCAGATCAGAAAGAACCTCTAATGTGTGTGACCCCGCAGGTTCGAACCTAAGCCGGTAGCACAGGAACCAATTTCTGTACTAATCGAAGTGACCATCTAGCAATGGTACCCGACGACCGGATAGGTCGAATAATCGCAATCGCAACATTCAGAACCTACGTGAATATGGTTACCGTATAATTCATCCCTTTTGACCCCTGTGTTTAGGATGACTCAGAGTTAAACTGTCAACCCTGATGATATCATCCGAATCGTGCTCAACTCAATTAGTCCTGTGACTCCTCACTAGGACTACCCTGGCCAAGGTTTTGCTAAATTGAAACACGACTGTATACAGCTCCTAAACTGGAGTGGTCAATCCCATCTTGACACACGCACCGACAAGTCAAGTACTTGACTACACCCAGCAACCTTCCGTCACTGAATTAGAAATTCAGGTAGTCCAGTGCCTAAGTGCAGTGAGTTGCTTGCAAGTCACCGTGGCGGTCTCAGGTCGGAGGGACATTTATACCCATATCCCATCGGAGCAAATCTTGACAGCAGAAATAGCTCCGGAGTTGGTCACGTTCAGTGCAATGTACCATTACATCTCACCTGTATGCCATACCAGTGTCTCCACACTCTTTGGTTATGAGGACAACCAACCCATATGGCACACAACGACCTATGCTCGATAAATGTTGTCGTCCTTGGTAACAATGTATCATTTGGTCGCGAACATGTTTAAGGACTAAGCGACAAATCCTCCTTTGTCGAGTCTAAATAGTCCTAAGGACTTCACCACAACACAGGAGTTCATTAGAAAATGAAACATTTGTGATGAAAAAATACCAAAATAACTTTTATTTATTTATAATTCATGTACTAATACAAAAGGAGCACAACCGTCAACAGCTGACGTTTGGCTTTGGGACACTATTCCCAACAAAAGGCGCCATCTGCCTACAATGCAATTCTTGGCCGACCCGACCTCAATGCCCTCAGAGCTGTTGTTTCAACCTACCATTTGAAATTGAAGTTCCCCACCAGCCAGGGGATCGGAGAGGTCCGGGGAGACCAAGCACTGGCCGGCATTGCTACAACATTGCTTGCAAAGGAGCGATTAAGGGACCCCTGTCCGGTCGATGGATTGGATACCCGCGATGACCTCGCTGAAGAGAGGGGCGGTCCAATTGAAGACCTAATACCAATCCCTCTGAATGATGGGAACCCGGAGCATGTGGTGTTAATTGGCTCCAACCTGGGGGAGGAGGTGCGGATGCATCTTGTGGTTTCCTCCGAAGAAATGCGGACGTTTTCGCATGGGTCCCGGCGGATATGCCGGGATCGACACAGAAGTCATGGAAATCATCTGGCGGTCGACCCTAAGCATCGACCGACGAAAGAAAAAATTCGGAGTCATGCCCCGGAGAGGCAGAAAGCAATAGCCGAGGAAGTGGATAAGCTTCTCAAGGCCGGATTTATCAAGGAAGTCAATTATCTGAGTGGATCTCCAATGTTGTTTTGGTCGAGAAAGCAAACGGCAAGTGGAGGATGTGTATCGACTTCAAAAAGCTGAATAAGGCTTGTCCAAAAGACAGCTACCTCTCCCCAGGATCGACCAACTGGTGGACGCTACCTCGGGCCATGAGCTCCTCACTTTTATGGACGCGTTCTCCGGCTATAACCAGATTAGAATGGCATCGGAAGATGAAGAAAAGACAGCTTTCATCACTAATCGTGGCCTTTACTGCTACAGGGTCATGCCGTTCGGCCTCAAGAACGCGGGCGCCACCTATCAACGACTGGTGAACAAAATCTTCAAAGAGCAGATCGGTCGAAACATGGAGGTTTACGTGGACGATATGCTTGTAAAAAGCAGATCTTCCGGAGATCATGTCGCCGACCTCGAGGAAACTTTTGCGCTCTTCGAAGTACAGAATGAAGCTGAACCCGACCAAATACGCCTTTGGGGTAACCTCAGGAAAGTTCCTGGGTTTCATGGTATCGGGGCGCGGTATTGAGGCCAATCCAGAGAAAATTGCGCCATCCAAGAGATGACCGCCCCAAGGTCGATCAAGGAGGTTCAGTGCCTCACGGGAAGGATTGCAGCTCTTAATCGCTTTGTCGCGAGGTCGGTCGAATGATGTTTGCCCTTCTTCCAAACCCTCAAGCAGCCGAAGAACTTCTGTTGGACCCCTGAATGCCAACAGGCATTCGAAGAATTAAAAGGCTACCTTAGCTCACCTTCACTGCTGGCGAAGCCCGAACCTGGGGAGGAATTATTTTTGTACCTGGCAGTCTCTCCCACAGCCCTCGCAGCGGTCCTTGTCAAAGAAGAAATAAAAGTCCAGCGGTCGGTCTACTACATTAGCGTGCGCTGAGGGATGCCGAGACCAGGTATACTAAATTAGAAAAACTGACCTACGTCTTGTTGATTGCAGCTCGGAGACTCCGACCTTACTTTCAAGGGCACACGGTGACACTACTCACCGATCAACCGATCAAGGCGGTTTTGCACCGAGCTGATACCTCTGGAAGAATGGCAAAATGGGCAATCAGCTCACAGAATTCGACATCAACTACAAACCTAGACCAGCAGTAAAGGCCCAAATATTGGCAGATTTCATAGTAGAGTGCACCATCCCCGAGGAGGCCGAACCTGAGCAAAGCCAAGTTGATGACCTGAAGGCCCGACCGAACTCCCCCAACGAAGAAGCCAGCCCCTCCGATTGCTTTTGGACCCTCCATGTGGACGGATCTTCCAACATGGTAGGTGCAGGTGCGGGACTAATCTTGGTTAGTCGGAGGGAGTCGTCGCGGAGTACGCTCTGCGTTTCGAGTTCCCCGTAACAAACAATGGAGCGGAATATGAAGCTCTGATTACAGGATTAAGGGTCGCCAAAGAGCTTGGAATAGGTCGACTCCGGGTGCACAGCGACTCCCAACTTGTGGTGGGGCAAGTCAGCGGAAGCTATGAAGCACGGAGGATAGTATGGCCAAATATCTTGAGAGAGTGAAGGAGTTCACCCCCGCCTTTAGCAGTTTCGACATCAGGCAAATTCCAAGGTCGGAGAATGCCAGAGCCGATCTTCTCTCCAAACTGGCGACATCGGCTCCGGCCGAATTGCCCAAAGGTGTCCTCTTTGAAGTTTTAAAACATCCGAGTACAGAAGAACCGCGGCCCGTAATGGAGATCGACCACGAGCCCAGCTGGGTCAACCCACTGACAACCTATCTTAAAGATGGGATTCTCCCCCAGGACATGAAAGAGGCCCGGAAGCTCCGAAATCAAGCCTCCCGGTACATCCTTTATGAGGGCAAATTGTACAAAAGATCATACTCCTTGCCCCTCTTAAGGTGTCTCCGGCCCTCAGAAGCTAACTACGCTTTATGGGAAGTGCACGAGGGAGCTTGCGGAAACCATTTGGGTGCCAGATCTTTATCCCACAAGCTACTCCGCCAAGGGTATTACTGGCCAACAATGCATCATGACTCGATCGAATATGTCAAAAAGTGTGATCGATGCCAGAGATACGCCAACATCCAGAGACAACCTGCTACCGAGCTCACACCCTTGAGTGCCCCGTGGCCTTTTGCACAATGGGGGATGGATATTCTTGGCCCCTTTCCCATGGCGTCCGGTCAAAGGAAGTTTCTCCTTGTAGCGATCGACTACTTCACCAAATGGGTCGAGGCCGAGCCACTAGCAAAAATCATAGAAGCGAAAGTGCAGGATTTTGTCTGGAAATCAATCGTATGCAGGTTGGTTTACCTAGAACCCTAATCACTGATAATGGACGGCAATTCGCGGGATCCAGATTCGCTGAATTCTATGAAGATCTAAACATCTCCCACAACTTCACATCAGTGGCCCATCCTCAGGCAAATGGCGAAGCTGAGGTAACTAACAGAACCCTTTTGCAGGGAATTAAGACAAGGCTTGAAAGAGCGAAGGGAACTTGGGCAGACGAGCTTTATCATGTGCTTGGGCGTACCGAACTACCCAGAGGTTGCCTACAGGGGAGACTCCCTTTGCTTTAGCCTTTGGTACGGAAGCCGTCATCCCGATCGAGCTTAAACTCCCATCAGCACGAGTCATGGCATTCGACGAACTCTAAAATGCACAAAGTCTCAGAGCCAACCTCGACCTACTGGAAGAAAGGCGGGAGATTGCTCAGGTTCGAATGGCAGCCTACAGACAGAAAGTTGCCCGATATTACAACGCCCGAGTCAAGAACAAGGCATTTAAAGCAGGAGATCTAGTGCTCCGACGAACTGCTGTCTCGCAACCACAGGGCCAGGGGAAACTTGCCCCAAACTGGGAGGGACTTACGAGGTCAAGGAAGTAGTCCGGCCTGGAACTTACTATCTCAAGGAGCTTGGAGGAGTCGACCTCCCGCGACCGTGGAGCTCAAAAAACTTACGGATGTACTACCAGTGACTCCGTTTTCATCAAAATTCGTATACCCATGTGTCTTTAGACAATTCAAGCAAACTGTGTCAAAAACAAAAAGGCAATCTCATAAAGTCGAAGGCCCGGTTCTTTTAGACCGGATGGGGGGAGAGGCCTCATAATGCCCATATGTGCCCCCACAGCCCTGTTAGGGACAGGAGGAGAACCTCGCCCTAACTTGAGCAAAGTCGAAGGCCCGGTTCTTTTAGACCGGATGGGGGGAGAGGCCTCACAACGCTATATGTGCCCCCACAGCCCTGTTAGGGACAGGAGGAGAACCTCGCCCTAACTTGAGCAAAGTCGAAGGCCCGGTTCTTTTAGACCGGATGGGGGGAGAGGCCTCACATGCCCATATGTGCCCCCACAGCCCAGTTAGGGACAGGAGGAGAACCTCGCCCTAACTTGAGCAAAGTCGATGGCCCGATTCTTTTAGATCGGATGGGGGGAGAGGCCTCGCAACGCCCATATGTGCCCCCACAGCCCTGTTAAGGACAGGAGGAGAACCTCGCCCTAACTTGAGCAAAGTCGAAGGCCCGGTTCTTTTAGACCGGATGGGGGGAGAGGCCTTACAACGCCCCAATGTGCCCCCACAGCCGTGTCCGGAATACGAGGAGAACCTCATGCCGGTTCGAGCGAAATGAAAAACCCGGACTCCTACGAGAGCCGGGTTCCAACGACAAAGAAGACTTTACCCGGACTCCTACGGGAGCCGGGTTCCAACGACAAAGAAGACTTTCGCCCGGACTCCTACGGGAGCCGGGTTCCAATGACAAAGAAGACTTTACCCGGACTCCTACGGGAGCCGGGTTCCAACAACGAAGAAGACTTTACCCGGACTCCTACGGGAGCCGGGTTCCAACGATAAAGAAGACTTTCGCCCGGACTCCTACGGGAGCCGGGTTCCAACGACAAAAAAGATTTCGCCCGGACTCCTACGGGGGCCGGGTTTCGTTTGCGACACCAAGGAAGACTTCACCCGACTCCTACGGGAGCCAGGCTCCATCGCCGACATCAGCTACAGGACAACCCCGCCCGGACTTCTACGGAGGCCGGACTTTGCCTATGACTTTGATTGCAGGGAAACTTTGCCCTGACTCCTACGGGAGCCAGGCTACCCAACTTCAGGAGGGCTTCTCCGTTCGGACTACCAAGGGAGCCGAACTTAGCCCCGACTTCGACGGAGAAAAATCCAAGCAAAAAAGGAAAGCAAATAGTGCCCGAAGGCAACGGAAGCTCGAATCCCCGAATTCAAGCCCTAGGAGGAATCTCGGGCCCGAAGGGCCCCAAGCAAACCTGCAACCATCAACAGAATGACAATTGGATATCTTCGAATGGCATAAAAGCGAAAAGGAGCTCGGCAAACGACAACCCCACATGAACAGAAGAGTTCATCAATGACCTTGGGACGACATGAAAAAGAAGAGAAGGAAGAAAAAAGGAAAGGAAAATGAAGAAGTTCGACAGACAACTATTTAATGCGAGATACAGACGAGGTAACAAAATCTCTTTTTCATTTAACAAGAGTATACGTTACAGAACCCGGTGGGTCAAAAAAAAAAAAGAAGAAGAAGATACACGTCATCGCCAGCCTCGCAAACACGGTTCGGGAAGGGTGCACCGGAGGCCGCTCCGAGCCGCGAACTCCTCTTCCTGTCTCTGTCCTTCTCGATCGCGTTCTCCAGTGCGGGTAACAGCTCTCACCCCATCTCGCCTCATTCTGTCTCCGAAGTCCCAACCCTAGCGGGAAAAGGGTGGGATAGATCTCCGGAGGCGGTAAGGGCAACGGCGGCAGTAGCGAAGACATGTTTCAAGAAGAACCGGAGTCACCTCGGAAGCGGTAGCGACGTCGGAAATGTGCCTCATCGCCGAACGCCCCACGACAGCCGCCACCCAAAATGCTCCGGCAAGGTCGGCATGCGCTACTTCCACCGTCCCTGCAACAAGTTCCACTGCCCCACCGTCGACACCGACCGCCTCCGGTCCCTCGACCCCGACGGCGTTAAGGATCCCGTCATGGCTTATGACGGCAGCTTGCCCTCTTGATCGGTATCACCCCACCTTGCTACTCCGAAATTCGCGGGCAGAACAACTTCACCGACAGCCCCCATTACTAAACCCTGTTGTTGAAGGAATTCTTCCCCGGGCCCCCTTTAAAACGACGGAGATTCTCACCGGTCGCCATCCTCCTCACCTTCCTCCAAGCCCTAATAATCCCCTCAAGAACCACCTCCAGAGTAGAGGACATGGTGTGGAAACCCTCAGAGAAAAATTGGGGAACTGAAGGAGGCAAGGACTGGAGCGAGGGAAGCAAGGCTTTCAGATGAAAGAAAGGCACCAGGATGAGGCCATGAAAGGACTGAGGGGTTTAAATAGCCGACAGATCCTAGCGCAGTTATGGCGGCGAGTATTCCTGGGCCAGCTGGTGTGTGCCATGTGTCCGCTTATCCACTTCATCGCTATCGAGGATTGACCGCTCACAAATTCTCGTGGCACGACGCTTGGGATCGCGTTTCAACGGGGGTTCCGAAAAGACTCTTCACCGAGAAGCGGGCTATGACGTACACGCATTAAATGCCAAAATATCTGGAGGCGGCAGTGCGCAGGATTTGAAGGGACGGTTCTGGCTGTACCCACCTCACTCTCTGTACTTCCTTCGTTTGAAATTCAAACTAGGAAGTAGGGGGACTAGTGTTGGGTATAAAATACCCACAGCCCAACCCCCAGCGGAGTCGACGACGGAACAGAACGGCTCCGCCCGGACTCCTACGGGAGCGGGCTCCACCGCCGACAGCAGCTCGGTTCCACCCGAACTCCTACGGGAGCCAGGCTCCGCCTTTGACATCAACAGCAGCTCGGCTCCACCCGAACTCCTACGGGAGCCGGGCTCCGCCTTCGACATCAACAGCAGCTCGGCTCCGCCCGGACTCCTACGGGAGCCGGGCTCCGCCTTCGACATCAACAGCAGCTCGGCTCCGCCCGGACTCCTACGGGAGCCGGGCTCCGCCTTCGACATCAATAGCAGCTCGGCTCCATCCGGACTCCTACGGGAGCCGGGCTCCGCCTTCGACATCAACAGCAGCTCGGCTGCCCGGACTCCTACGGAGCCGGGCTCCGCCTTCGACATCAACAGCAGCTCGGCTCCACCCGGACTCCTACGGGAGCCGGGCTCCGCCTTCGACATCAACAGCAGCTCGGCTCCGCCCGGACTCCTACGGGAGCCGGGCTCCGCTTCGACATCAACAGCAGCTCGACTCCGCCCGGACTCCTACGGGAGCCGGGCTCCGCCTTCAACATCAACAGCAGCTCGGCTCCACCCGGACTCCTACGGGAGCCGGGCTCCGCCTTCGACATCAACAGCAGCTCGGCTCCGCCCGGACTCCTACGGGAGCCGGGCTCCGCCTTCGACATCAACAGCAGCTCGGCTCCGCCCAGACTCCTACGGGAGCCGGGCTCCGCCTTCGAGATCAACAGCAGCTCGGCTCCGCCCGGACTCCTACGGGAGCCGGGCTCCGCCTTCGACATCAACAGCAGCTCGGCTCCACCCGGACTCCTACGGGAGCCGGCTCCGCCTTCGACATCAACAGCTGCTCGACTCCGCCCGGACTCCTACGGGAGCCGGGCTCCACCTTCGACATCAGCTGCTGGTAAGTTCCGTCCGGACTCCTACGGGAGCCGGACTTCATCTTTAACTTTGATTGCAGAGTGCTCCGCCCGGACTCCTACGGAGCCGGGTTCCGCTTTCAGTATCCACGCAGGTAAGCTCCGTCCGGACTCCTACGGGAGCTGGACTCCACCTACAACCCCAACCAAAAGGAGGACCCTTCTCGGACCTCTACAGAGGCCGGACTCCGACCGCTGCCGAGCCTCGATCAACAGATCCGCACCCCTTGGCAGATCACAATAACAACCATGATCCTGTTCCACTTCCTGTAGCGATTTCGTGCGGCTCCATCACCCCCTGCGGCGGACCCATTACTCTCTGACAGGCTGTGTCAACAGCCACGATTCTGCTCCGCTCCCTGCGGCAGGTGCTGCACGATCCCACTACTCACTGACAACTAGCGGCAACGGACGCCGCTCCACTACCTGCAACAGGCCCTACATGGCAGACTATGACAATAGCCACAGGTCTACCCCACTACCCTTCGCAATAAATTCCCCTGACCATGGGCGGCCCACTACCAGACGGTTACAAATGTCGCCATCAATCCGTTGCCCCCTCGCCTATAAAAGGGGGACCCAGATACGTTATTCTCTAAGCTCATTTCTTATCTCAAAACTCTACTAAATTCTCCGTTCGAGCACTCCATTCTTGTTGAGGCAGAGAACTGACTTGAGCGTCGGAGGGTCTTGCCGGAGCAACCCCACCTCTGGTTTAGACTTCCCTTGCAGGTCCCGCGGCGACCGCGGCTTCTCCGACTCCAGCTTCTCCGGTGCAAGCAGATTTTTGCACCAACAGGGTTAGGATTTATTGAAATTCTATTAGGTTTATGAGAACCATGCTAGCACATAGTTAAACCTAATTCTTCTCGAGACTTTGATTTGATCAAGTCCATAGCCTTGAACCTAATCTAAATTTATTTAGATTTAATTAAACTCTTAATTATGAGCCCAAGAAGATTTGATTAAGTCAATTAGTTAGCATAATTATCCTAACATTATCTCTTTTTTATCTCCTAATTATCACTAAATATGCATGTGGAATAGATGAAAGAATATGTGGCATAGCTTTTTCTTTTGAAAATTATTAGGCACCATATCCTAGAGGGGCCCACCCCCTCTTATGTGTCATGGCATGGAGGAGAGAGAGTGGGGTCCATGTCCCATCTCTTTTCGCTAGAGATCCATTTGTGGGGTGCCAAGAGTTGGTGCCCCAATCACTTGACATGTATTTCATGGATGCCTATTGTACATACTTAAAAAGACTGATAAATTATCATTTATATTTAATTTTATTTGGCATAAATTAGATTTAAAAGGTAGAGGATTCTTATGAGATAAGAATTTATCTTTTTAAGTTGATAGGATTCCTGATATGTGTCAGGACAGTGTCTATGTATAAAAGGTGATCTCTAGGTTTCATAGAATGAATTTTTTATCAACAAAAACTCTCCCACTCCCCATCTCCATGCCTCCTCTCATCATTTTCTCATTTCTCATGCCCAAAAGTTGGGTGCTCTCTCTTCCACACATCTAGAAGAAGTTCTGATGACTTAGAGATCAAAGATCGAGGAGAAGAAGAAGAAGGCTGCAGATCAAAGAGTTAATCTCGCAGTTAAGATCAAAGGAGTTGATCAAAGTCTTCAAGACCAAGGTTCTTCTTGAGAAGAAGAATCTCATATAAGAAAAAAAAGTTCGAGATCGATCTCGGTGGATACTCGTAGAGGCCGGACACGTGTGCAGCTCAATTTTTTACGAATTCAAAATCATCAATAGCGGTGAATTTCTACCCACACAAAAGTAGTGAGATCTGATCTCATAAATTTTTTTTCTAAATTTTAGATTGATAATATGTGCTTTTCCTAGGCTTAGGTAGGTTTAGATCTAGTATCTAGTATGTGGGGTTAAAGGGTTTAACCTATTTTATTTTTTACTGCCTATTTTCAAAGTTTTAAAATCTACACATACTATCTACCTAATTTTTTAATGGTGATATCAGAGCCATAGATTTTGAAAACACATATGATCTAGTTCTTAGATTAGATCTAAAAGTTTTAATGATTTAAAATTAATTTTGTACTGATATAAGATTATCTTAGTATAGGGTTTACCCCCTATACTGCAAAGATTGTCCTTGTACAAGATTGATCGATTTTGAAAATTATTTTTGAAATAATTAAATTAAATTTTTTAGATCTAAAAATTAATAAATATGATATATTTATTTTTAAGTTTAGGTCTGAAATTAGAATGATTAAAAATTCACATCAAACTGATATAAGATTGTCCTGATATAGGGTTTATCCCCTATATTGTAAAGGTTGTCCTAGTTTGATGTGAATCAATTTTTGAAAAAATATTTTCAAAATATTTTGATCATTATTTCAGATCTAATTTTATACATATTTGATATGTGTAAATTTAGTTTTAGATCTAAAATTAATATATATGTGATGCATATTTGATTTAGATTTGAAACTACACATATTTGATATATGAAACTAGGTTTAGATCTGAAATAGTTTCAAGATCATAAGCCATTAATTGCATGCAATGAAACATAATCTAAAAATTATTTTTAGATCTGAAATTATATTGTTGCATGTGGGTATGGGTTGAATAAATTAGGTCTAAGTGAACAAACTACAATTAGGATCTAATTGATTAGATCAGGCTAGAATCCATCTTCAATTTTGAGCAGTTGATTGAACCTAATCGATGGATGATTAGGATTAGATCAAAGGGACTCAAAGTCGACTTTAGTTGTAGTTGGTCGTATCAATTCATATTTTGATGTGAGTTGATTAACTCAAGATCAAATTTGGCTCAGTGGTTCGGGCCCATTTCAATAGGTTAATCTAATTGATTCTAATCAATCAATTTAGTATCTAAGGCAAGTATTTAGATGGTGGTTATTTAATTAGTTTCGTTGTCTGACCAGGCCAATTTTGATTGGTGTCTAAGGAAAGCAACAGGGGGACCCTCATGCATCTTAACTTACCTGGCCATCTTGAAAAATTCAGTTTCGTGTTAGGTTACTTGTTGACTCGAGTTCATCCATGCCAACTAGGATAGTTAGACATATTGATATGTTAACCTAATTTAATTAGTCAGATGTCAGATCTGCTGATTTAGAAGAGATCTAAATTCAAATCTTCTCATTAAATATTAAGTCTAGAGGTCTTCCATCATTGTAGAGATGCAGGTACCTTCCTGCCGTTGATCATTTTTGATTGGTTACAATGGCTCGGTTGTATCAGAAAGGTACAACCACTCTATTGATATTTGATGTCCCGGGATAGAGATAAAGTTGGGCCTAATAACTGTTAGGTGAGGGTCACAATGATAGCTTTACACCCACTGGTGAATGATGGGTCTGACTTAACTAAGGAATGTACCAATAATTGTTAGGTGAGGCCACAAGACTTAGAGACCAAGCCCACTGCATCTTGCTTAGTGAAGTAATGGACAAAGTATTATCCGCTCATCGGTCTGTACTCACTAATAACTATTAGGTGAGGTGTGTATAGATTAATGGGACAGTAGTACCCACTTGAAATCGATCCAATATAGATTTTCATTTCTCCATTCGAGGAGTGTGGGAGTGTTGCCCAGCTATGCAACCCAAGAGGGGGGGTGAATTAGGTTTCTAAAAATTTTAGGCTTAATTAATTACTTATGATGAATGAGAACAAAAACTTTAATTCAAGATTAATAACCTAAAGCAAGAATGCAAGGATATAATAAAGAAATAAAGATAAACAATAAAGCACACCACAAACACAAAGATTTATAGTGGTTCGGTGCCAACCTTGCACCTACATCCACTCTCCAAGCTCCTACTTGGAAATTTCAATCCACTATACTTGTATTCAACTCGAATACAAAACGTCGGAAACTCTGACACTAGCTATCCCAAGCTAGTCTACTTGTTTCCCGGGTACAAGTCAACCCAAAATACTCCGATTTCAGGTTCAGATCAACCTTTCCTTGTTTTGGAAATCCTCCAAAAACAAGAACAAATACTCACAAAGAGTAAAATAGCTTAGAGCACAAATTAATACAATAACAGCTCCTTAAATGAGCGAATATAACAATAAAAACACTTTACTCAAATGAAGAATCTCCTTTTTGGATTTTCTCAAGGTGGATGAACGCTTGAATGAATGCTTGAGAAGAGGATGATCTTTGATTGAAAACTTCTTGAAGGCTTTGAAAGATCTCTAGATCAAGGTTGAAACAATAGGCATGAAAAATCCTCTCTTTGAATGCTCTTGAATCTCTTTCACAATCTCTCGTGTATATTATGGATCACCTGTCTCTCTCTCGTGTAGATTTTGGATCCTCTTTTCTTTTTCTCTCGAATGTCTCATTGATCACTTCGTGTATATTTTGGATCCTCTCAATTGTATCCTGTATTTTCACCTTTTGAAACATTTTATAGCATTAAGAAACAAGAAAAATATATTAGGCAGAAAAAGAGCCGTTAGAGCATTTTTAGAAAGCATAAAAGGCAATTAAAATGGGCAAAAAACTAGCCGTTGCGGACAATTTCTGTCGCAGGGGTCGACTCATGAGTCGACTCATGCTTCAGGAGTCGACTCATGAGTCGACTTCTGTTGCAACAGCCAGAAAATGAGTTTCTGCAACTTTTGGCCTAAAACTGCAGGGGTCGACTCATGAGGGTCGACTCATGCCTGGGGGTCGACTCATGAGTCGACTCACAGGTCGTGCCAAGCCAAAAATCCAGCGTGTCATGAGAAATTTTTGCGTGCCAATCAGCTCATAGTGCCATGAGTTGACTCACGGGTCGACTCATGATTTTCAAACATGCATAACTTTCAAAATACAAGTCCAAAATCAATGAAATTTTCACCAATAGATTACAAATCACTTGTTCTACCAAATGATACTATCAAATCAGGATTTTAGTAAAATTATGATTTTGCCCTTGAAGAGCATAAGGATTTTTCAATTTAAAATTATTTGTATTCCTTCAATCTGCTTTGTAATCATCAAAATCAATCTAGGAGCAACAATCTCCCCTTTTTGATGATGACAAAAATTTGAACAAAAGCATTTATGTGAATGCATTAATTTCAAAAGAATGCACTATAGGTGTATATAAAAAAAATATGATTCTTTTGGCATGTGATATAAATGGTCATATGCAAAAATAGTTTGTCCATTTTCTTAAAGATTTGAAAAGATGCTCATTGGATTATGTGAATTTGGTGTTAGAGCGGAAAACTTATTTTTGTTATCAGATTAAGCTGTATTTTGAAAATTTGTTCATTCTCATTTGATTTTAGTTTTAGCATCAGAGCAAAAAATAATTATGTGCTTTAATTGCTTTTGATATAAAAAAAAATAATTATGTGTGCCAAAGCATGTTTAAGAGTTGATTTGGAAAGTATATTAGATCATTTTGAGTTTAAGATGTATCAGAGCAAGAGAAAAAAAAATTTGCAATGTATCAGAGCAAGAAAAAATTTTTTTTTTTTTTTTTTACAATGTTATCAGAAAAAATTTTACAATGTATCAGAGAAAATTTACAATGTACCAGAGCAAATTTTATAATGTATCAGAGAAGTTAAAAATTTTAGGACAATGTATCAGAGCAAGAAAAATAATTTTTACAATGTATCAGAGAAAATTTTATAATGTATCAGAGCAAGTTAAAAAAAATTTTAGGATGTATCAGAGTAAGTTAAATTTCTTAAGATGTATCAAGGTAAATAAAATTTTAAAAGATGTATCAGAGCAAGTTTGAATTTTGAAGTATATCAGAGCATATTTAAATTTTTTAAAGCAAATCAGAGCATATGTAAAGAAATAATTTAAAAATTACTTATTTGCATTGTACTTAGCATTGTATTTTTTTGATATTGTTCTTTAAATTTTCAATTCATTCATTAATTTCTCATAATTTGGTTTTGATGAGTTGCTTTTTCATAGTTTATGGTTTTGCTTTTGTTGGATTGCTTTTTGTTTAATTTCTCAAATTTTTGTTTAATTTCTCCCCCTTTTTGACATCATCAAACATGGTTAACTCTTCCTTTTTCTGAAACATTCTTTAATTTCTCCCCTTTAGAGTTTATCACAGATGTTTGCTCCCCCTTAATATAGCAATTATCAACAGCAAACAACAACAAAGAGAAGACAATATTTCAACATAGAGAATATATATAACCAAAATATGATCGATATCATTACAAAAGGTAGAAATATAAGTAAAAGATGATTCCATAAAACCATAATTGTTTCATTACATAGTTCTTAAAATAAAAGTCAACCAGCTAATTTTCAATACATGGCCCCAAAATACAAATCCTAGAACAAGACACTAACACTTAGGATCTTAGTAAAGATCAAGACAAGTCAAGGATCGGAGTCATCAGATATGAGATGAGAAGCTGATGGATCAGAAGTGCATCCTCTACCCCGTCTGCCTCTAGCACGAGCAGGAGAGCGAGATGAACTGGGAGGTTGAGTACGCTGAGATGCTAAGGACTGAACAGAAAGGGTGAGTCTGATGGAATCAAGTACGTTCAGTGCTCTGGAAATAGACTGTAGTAGAGCAGTGAACTGAGTGGTAGCATGCTCACTCGATCCTCGGATCTCTTTCCTCAGTAACTCATATCCACCTTCTAGTGCTCCTCTGAGCCTGCCAGCCTCTGCAGTGAGGTTTGTGACCTCAATAGTTGACTCCTGTGGCTTGGGATGGGCCAAAGCAAGGACTTGCCCTTGCAAGTCTAGAACTCTGCCAGTCAGTCTCCAGACTGTGTCCTCAAGCTGCTGGATCCGGATGGACTGATTTGATAAATCTGAAACACAATGGAGATGTGGGGAGTAATGGTCTGATCAGAAGAGGTGGCTCCTGGTGCAAAAGAAGTACTACTCCACTGACTAGATAGCAGAGAAGCCACACGCTGTGATATATACTCGATCTGATCGTCAGTCAGTCTGAAATCTGAATATGGTGCTCTGCTCTCTGGCTGATACACTGGTGTGGGCATCCTAGTAAACTCTGAAGGGCCAGCCTCTGTATCAGGAATGAACTGAATATGTGGTGATGCTGCCCTGAAGTCATGGACAGGAGATGATGGACCTTCTTCTTCTACTCTTCCTTCAGTTCTGTCTTCAGCTCTATCTTCAGTTCTCTCTTCAGTTCTCTCCTCAGCTCTCTCCTCAGATCCCTTGATCCAACCACCATCAGTCTTTGTAAATCCCATTCGGTGCAGGGTGTGTTGGTTGAAAGTGTCCACATGAGAGAGCTTAGTAGAAGCCTCCCCCTCACAGCTAACTCCAAACATCCTAAATACTCTAGTAAGGGCCATACCATAAGGCAAGTGTGCCTTGGATCTGTTCAAAGTTTCTCTCATGGCCTCTATCATAAGTGCAGGGAGGTTCAGGGGGGGTTTGAGTGATGACATGAAACATGATACATACATCTCTGCTGGAAAGCAAATCATGTCTACCACTCCTAGGAAAGAAGAGCTTCATTACCATCTGATGCAGGATCCTCATCTCAATGGACAAAACCTTTGCTTCCAATTTGTTTAAACTCCCTGAATAAGTTTCTCCTAAAATAATTCTGATCCCCTCTTCTTTAACTGAGAGTTCCATATAAGAGTAACCTTCACTAGGCAACTGAAGTATTTCTCCCAATATCCTAGAATCCAAGCAGATATCAATTCCCTTGACTGTTGAAGTCACTGACCCATCTCCATAAAGTAGATTCTGGTAGAATTCTCTAACTAGGTCAACATAGGTGACTTTCTTAAGGGAGCAGTAGAGTTCCCATCCTTGGTTTTTAATCTTACTTGCAAAAGTAAAGCCCTCTTTCTCAAAGAATCGAAAATCTATATTCTTCCCGGTTTCGACTTTTCTATCGGAAAGAGGATTCTTACTGGGGCTTAGAAAGGATTGAGAGGGACGTTGAGCAGATACTGAAACTGGAGTGGGAGCAGTTGAAGACTGAGCATGCCTTTTCTTTCGGACAATTTCTTCAGGCTCACGGATTGACTTTCTTCTTTGGGGAAGCTTCATCTTTGGAGCCATATCCAATTTTGTAGCAGGTAAGGAGACTTGGAGGAACACTTGAATGAGTGGAGGAGGGATCACAAGAGAGTGAAGAAGGATTTTGGTGGAGAAAAGAAGTGGATTTGGGAAGATCGGTGAAGTGCTAGGGCACGTTCCAACCGCGCCAAGCAATGCGAGAAAGCACAAAAAAAATCTCTTTCCAAGGAGGCGATTTTTGGTGGAGAGGAGGAGGGAGAAGTGCTTCGAATTGGATCCTTGGATTTGGAGCAAAAAGAATTGGAGAAGATGGCCTTTGATGAGAAGATGAGTCGTCTCACGAACAGGGATCCAGTATAAAAATAATGAGCCCGTGGGAAGTTTGAGGAAATAACAAGTTTGCCATTGAGTCGACTCATGGGGGTCGACTCATGAAGTTCAGAAATTAAAAAAAATATGAATAAATTCCAAAAAAATTTGAAATTTTGGGAGAAAGAATTTTGCTCAATGATAAGTTTTTAGAATGATAAATTTGAGCTTTTGGGACCAGGATAGATGTTGAAATTGAGCTCTAAGAGTTTTTGACATCAATTCTTTGGAAATTGAGAAATTTTAGGCATATGGATCTAGAATTCCTAGATTTCTCCTAATTTCACAGAATCTATCCTCACTAAGGGCCTTTGTAAAGATATCAGCTAATTGATTTTCAGTGCAAACATATTCAAGAATTATATTTTTGTTTTGAACATGTTCTCTTATAAAATGATGTCTTATTTCAATATGTTTGGATCTTGAGTGTTGAATTGGATTTTTAGATAGATTTATGGCACTTGTGTTGTCACATCTTATTGGTGTTTCATTAAGTTTGATTCCAAAGTCTTCGAGTTGTTGCTTAATCCATAAGATTTGAGCACAACAACTTCCGACTGCAATGTATTCGGCCTCAGCCGTAGACAGTGCCACCGAATTTTGTTTCTTGCTAAACCATGAGATTAGGTTAACTCCAAAAAATTGGCAAGTTTCACTTGTGCTTTTTCTATCTAATTTACATCCAGCAAAATCAGCATATGAATATCCTAATAAATTAATTTGTGAGTCCTTAGAGTACCATAACCCTAGAGTTTGTGTACCATTTAAGTATCTAAGGATTCTTTTAACAGCATTCAAATGAGATTCTTTAGGATTAGATTGATATCTAGCACATAAGCAAACACTAAACATGATATCAGGCCTACTTGCAGTTAAATATAATAATGAGCCAATCATACCTCTATAGTATTTTAAGTCTACACATTTACCTTCATCATCCTTGTCAAGCTTACATGAGGGACTCATTGGTGTGCCAATTGGTTTGCAGTTCTCCATTCCAAATCTTTTGAGTAGTTCCTTGGTGTACTTGCTTTGGGTGATGGAGATTCCCTCTTTTGATTGTTTGATTTGGAGTCCGAGGAAGAAGGTGAGTTCTCCCATCATGCTCATCTCGAACTCCCCCTGCATAAGCTTAGCAAAGTCTTGACAAAGGGATTCATTAGTAGACCCAAAAATTATGTCATCAACATAAATTTGTATAACTAGCATATCATTTTGATTTCTTTTAATAAATAGGGTTGTATCTACATTACCTCTTGAAAAACCATTATTTAGTAAAAATTTGCTTAGCCTTTCATACCATGCTCTAGGTGCTTGTTTTAATCCATATAAAGCTTTATTTAATCTAAAGACATGATTAGGAAAAGCATGATTTTCAAATCCAGGGGTTGTTCTACATATACTTCTTCAGCGATATATCCATTTAAAAATGCACTTTTAACATCCATTTGAAATAATTTGAATTTCATAAAGCAAGCATATGCAAGTAGAAGTCTAATAGCTTCTAATCTAGCAACAGGTGCAAAGGTTTCATCAAAATCAATTCCTTCTTCTTGATTATATCCCTTAGCAACCAGTCTTGCTTTATTTCTAATTACATTACCATGCTCATCTAATTTGTTTCTAAAGACCCATTTTGTGCCAATTATTGAATAATTTTTAGGTCTTGATACTAAGGTCCAAACATTATTTCTTTCAAATTGATTAAGTTCCTCTTGAATTGCATTAATCCAATTATGATCATTTTCAGCTTCTTCAAAAGTTTTAGGTTCAAGATGAGATACAAAAGCACAATGATTAACTACATCTCTAAGTGAAGAACGGGTTTTTACTCCATGCATAGGATCACCAATAATTAACTCCTTAGGGTGGTTGTGAACATACCTCCATTCCTTGGGTAGGTCATTTGTACCTTGAGGTTGTTCTTGAATTTCTTCACCTATCTCATCTTGTTCGTCTTCTTGATCCTTGTCTTCTGGAGTTGCTGAATCTTTCAGAGTGATCTCCTTCATACCTTCTATTAATGGATCTGCATCATCAATACCCTCATTCTTCCTTGAAGGAAGATCGTTAGATTCATCAAAAACAACATGTATGGACTCCTCAACTACTAAAGTTCTTTTGTTGAAAACTCTAAATGCTTTACTAGTGGAGGAGTAACCTAGAAAGATTGCTTTATCTGATTTTGCATCAAATTTACCAAGTTTTTCTTTGCCGTTATTTAATACAAAACATCGACAACCAAAAATATGAAAATATGCAATATTTGGTTTTCTTCCTTTCCAAATTTCATAGGGGGTTTTCTTTAAAAATTGTCTAATCAAAGCACGATTTAAAATGTAACATGCTGTGTTAATTGCTTTCGCCCAAAAATATCTTGGAAGGTTGCTTTCACAAAGCATGGTACGTGCCATTTCTTCTAAGGTTCTATTTTTCCTTTCAACTACCCCATTTTGTTGGGGTGTCCTAGGAGCAGAGAAGTTATGGCCAATTCCATTTTCATCACAAAAATTTTTAAAATC
The DNA here is from genome assembly GCF_000442705.2 of Elaeis guineensis. Classification (NCBI taxonomy): domain Eukaryota; kingdom Viridiplantae; phylum Streptophyta; class Magnoliopsida; order Arecales; family Arecaceae; genus Elaeis; species Elaeis guineensis. The sequence goes on from NC_026003.2 coordinate 83,369,733, forward strand.
TTGATTTTCAAATTCAGTTCCATGATCACTTCTAATATTTTGAATTGAAAACCCTTTTTCATTAGTGACTTTTCGATGAAATTTAGTGAAAATATGAAAGGTTTCATTTTTGTGAGCCAAAAAGAAAACCCAAGTAAAACGAGAGTAATCATCTATAATTACAAAGCCATATCATTTTTCTCCTAGACTAGTGGTTCTTGTTGGTCCAAATAAGTCCATATGTAAGAGCTCTAAAGGTCTAGAAGTTGAAACAGTATTTTTGGATTTAAATGAAACTCTAGTTTGTTTACATAATTGGCATGCATTACAAATTCTATCCTTTTCAAAATTCAATTTTGGCAAACTGAGAACTAATTCCTTTTTAATTAATTTTGAAAGAGAATGCATGCTAATATGTGCAAGTCTACGATGCCACAGCCAACTAGTCTCATTAATTTTAGCATTCAAGGATACTAGGCATTGCATGTCTGATTTGGCTAAGTCATTCAAATCTACCATATAAACATTGCCATGCCTATGTCCTATAAATTTAATGCCATCGTTAATAGGACTAGTCACAATGCAAACAGATGATTCAAAAACTACTTTATACCCTTTATCACAGAATTGACTAATGCTAAGTAAGTTATGCTTTAAACCTTTAACTAATAAAACATTCTCAATGTATTTGGAGGGAGTGATACCAATGTTACCTATCCCGATGATCTTTCCTTTGCCATTATCTCCAAAGGTGACCATCCCTCCATCCTTAGCATCAAGCGTGATGAATTGTGATTCATCACCAGTCATGTGTCTCGAGCATCCACTGTCAAGATACCATTTCCTGTTTCCTTCTTGGGATGCTAGACACACCTGCAAGCAAAGGTCAAGTTTCTGTCTTAGGTACCCAAGCTTTCTTGGGTCCTTTTAGGTTAGTCAAAATGGTTCCTTTTGGAACCCATATTTTTTTTGTGTTTGCATATTTGTTAATAAGACATGTGTATGATTTATGTCCTATTCTTCCACATTTGAAATAAGTAATATTTGTAGACTTGTTACTTGAATAATTTACATAAATATTCTTCAGAAATTTTTGTTTCTTCAGGGGTTTATAGCCAAGTCCAGTCTTATCATATATAGCTTTCTGATTATCAAGGATCATATTTAGTTTGTTTGAACTTAAGGTGAACTTATCTACTATAGGTTTCAGCTTGTTAATTTTATTCTTTAAGTTTTGATTTTCTTGAATCAAGGTGATTTTTCAATTGAAAGGTTTTCAGCTTGTTTCACTAAGAACTGATTTTTCAATTTCAGTTCTTTGTTTTTCTTTCCTAGTTTCTTTAATTCATCAATTAAATCATAGAATGCTTCATACAATTCTTCAAAAGTAAATTCACTAATGGATTCAGAAGTTACCTCATTTTTGTGTGCCATCAGGCACAGGTTGGCTTGTTCTGTTGAGGTTTCCTCATCGGAGCTTGAGTCATCACTCGCACTCCAAGTCGCCATCATTGCTTTCTTTTTGAACTTTTTGGGACCTTTCTTCAGTTGTGGACATTCGGATCTGAAATGTCCCGGCTTCTTGCACTCGTAGCATATAAGGGGTTGATCTTTCTCTTTTTCTTTGCTTTGTTCCCCTTTTGTGAATTTCTTTCTCATCCCCTGTTTCCTTTTTCTTAGAAACTTCTTAAATTTCCGGATGATGAGTGCCATCTCTTCATCCTATTCTTCATCTTCAGTGTCATCCGTTTCATAATCAGGCGAAGTTGTGGATTTGAGGGCAATGGTTCTTTTCTTTTTGACTTCATCCTCTTGATGTTGCTTCATGCTAAGCTCATGAGTCATCAAGGATCCAAGAAGCTCTTCTAGAGGTAGAGTGTTCAAGTCCTTTGCTTCTTGGATGGCAGTCACCTTGGCTTCCCAAGTTCTTGGCAATGACCTGAGAATCTTCCTTACAAGCTCACTGTTAGTATAAGATTTGCCAAGACTCTTCAAACCATTAATTATATCAGTAAAATGAGTAAACATAGCAGTTATGGACTCATCATGCTCTATTTTGAACAATTCATATTTATGCACTAGCATGTTTATTTTAGTCTCTTTTACTTGATTTGTTCCCTCATGGGTTACTTCTAACCTATCCCATATTTCTTTAGCAGATGCACAAGTAGAAATGCGATTAAATTCATTAGCATCTAGTGCACAATAAAGAACATTCATAGCTTTGGCATTTAATTGTGCCAATTTCTTATCAACCTCATCCCATTCTTTCTCGGGTTTGGTTGACTCCTCACCATCTATAATCTTGGTGGGTATGTGAGGACCGTTCACTATGATACTCCACATATCATAGTCGAGTGCTTGTATGAATATCTTCATCCGAGCTTTCCAATAGGTGTAATTAGACCCATTGAAAAGTGGAGGTCGGTTTGTAGATTGCCCCTCGGCTAGAGAAGTACCGACATGGGTTGCCATAGATCTTTGGCTCTTTGATTGTTAGATCAAAGAAGGGCTAGAGCACCGGGCTCTGATACCACTTGTTGCCCAGCTATGCAACCCAAGAGGGGGGGTGAATTGGGTTTCTAAAAATTTTAGGCTTAATTAATTACTTATGATGAATGAGAACAAAGACTTTAATTCAAGATTAATAACCTAAAGCAAGAATGCAAGGATATAATAAAGAAATAAAGATAAACAATAAAACACACCACAAACACAAGGATTTATAGTGGTTCGGTGCCAACCTTGCACCTACATCCACTCCCCAAGCTCCTACTTGGGAATTTCAATCCACTATACTTGTATTCAACCCGAATACAAAACGTCGGAAACTCCGACACTAGCTATCCCAAGCTAGTCTACTTATTTCCGAGTACAAGTCAACCCAAAACACTCCGATTTCAGGTTCGGATCAACCTTCCCTTGTTTTGGAAATCCTCCAAAAATAAGAACAAATACTCACAAAGAGTAAAATAGCTTAGAGCACAAATTAATACAATAACAGCTCCTTAAATGAGCGAATATAACAATAAAAATACTTTACTCAAATGAAGAATTCTCTTTTTGGATTTTCTCAAGGTGGATGAACGCTTGAATGAATGCTTGAGAAGAGGATGATCTTTGATTGAAAACTTCTTGAAAGCTTTGAAAGATCTCTAGATCAAGGTTGAAACAATAGGCGTGAAAAATCTTCTCTTTGAATGCTCTTGAATCTCTTTCACAATCTCTCGTGTATATTGTGGATCACCTGTCTCTCTCTCGTGTAGATTTTGGATCCTCTTTTCTTTTTCTCTCGAATGTCTCGTTGATCACTTCGTGTATATTTTGGATCCTCTCAATTGTATCCTGTATTTTCACCTTTTGAAACATTTTATAGCATTAAGAAACAAGAGAAAACATATTAGGCAGAAAAAGAGCCGTTAGAGCATTTTTAGGAAGCATAAAAGGCAATTAAAATGGGCAAAAAACTAGCCGTTGCGGACGATTTCCATCGCAGGGGTCGACTCATGAGTCGACTCATGCTTCAGGAGTCGACTCATGAGTCGACTTCTGTTGCAACAGCCAGAAAATGAGTTTCTGCAACTTTTGGCCTAAAACTGCAGGGGTCGACTCATGAGGGTCGACTCATGCCTGGGGGTCGACTCATGAGTCGACTCACAGGTCGTGCCAAGCCAAAAATTCAGCGTGCCATGGGAAATTTTTGCGTGCCAATCAGCTCATAGTGCCATGAGTTGACTCACGGGTCGACTCATAATTTTCAAACATGCATAACTTTCAAAATACAAGTCCAAAATCAATGAAATTTTTACCAATAGATTACAAATCACTTGTTCTACCAAATGATACTATCAAATCAGGATTTTAATAAAATTATGATTTTGCCCTTGAAGAGCATAAGGACTTTTTCAATTTAAAATTATTTGTATCCCTTCAATCTGCTTTGTAATCATCAAAATCAATCTAGGAGCAACAGGGAGATTCGAGAAATTTATGAGAGCCTTTGTTTGTTTTTAAAGTCTCTATAATAAATATTTTTATAAGTATAAAATCTAACTAGAAACTGTTCTCTTTGCAAATAATCATGTCGAGTTCAAACCCTTAGCCTGAATCCTTGATACAAATAGGTTGACTGGCATCAATTACAAAGACTGGCTTCAAAATTTAAGAATTATTCTCAATTTTGAAAACTCACCCAAGTCCTTAACCAGGAAGCACCTGCATTACCTGCTCACCCATCCGCTGATCAACGAGCTGCACTTGAGAAGTGGATGGATGAAGATAACAAGGCAAAGTACTATATCTTAGCATCCATATCCAATGATCTTTAGCAGCAGCATGAAGATATGAGGACTGCCAGAGAGATGCTGGTTCACCTGCAAAAGTTGTATAGTGAACTGAGTCACACAGCTCGCTTTGAGGTCTCTTGGAGACTTTTTAGAGTGAAGATGCATGATGGGCAGGCTGTTAATGAACATTGTTTGACAATGATCAAGGACATAGAGGAGCTTCAGAAGCTCGGGATGAATATGGACAAGAAATTATAGGTGGATTTGATCCTCCAGCCTCTTCCTGATTCATATGGGCAGTTCATCATGAACTATCATATAAATGAGATTGATGCTACTTTGCCAGAGTTATTGAATATGCTTGTGATTGCAGAGGGCACCTTGAAAAGTTTAAGAGATACAGTTCTGGCTATGGAGCGGGCTTCCTCCAAAAGGAAGTCTTCTTTCAAGAACAAAAAAAAGCTCACAAAGAAGCAGAAGAATGAGGCCAAGCCTAAGAAACAAGTTTCGAAGAAAGCTAACGATAAAGAAAAATATTTTCATTGCAATGTCAAAGGCCACTGGAGAAGAAACTATTTGGCCTACTTGGTGACTATCAAGAGCAGGAAGAGAGATGGGCCTTCTGAAGCTACGTCTGAGTTGCTCGTTATTGAAACTCATCTAATGGTTTCTTCTTCTTCTAGTTGGATTCTTGATTCTGGTTCAAGTGTTTATTTGTGCACTTTAATATAGGGTCTTGAAGAAGTTAGGGGGTTGAGGGAAGGTGAGATCGCTCTCCGAGTCGGCAATGGAGCAAGAATTGCTACTGTGGCCGTCAGGACCTATCTTTTGCGACTATCGGTAGAATTTAGTTTGCTTTTAAAAAATTATTTCTATGTACCTGTAGCCAATAGAAATTTGATTTCTCTATGCTGGCATAGGATAATTATAATTTTCATTTCAATAAAGACATGTGTTCTATTTATTTTGAAAATTAACTTGTGGTACATGCTTTTTTGATTGATGGTCTTTACCATTTGCATACGGATGTAAGTGTAAATATTAACAAGCACATAGTAAATGCCATAAGGTCTAAGAGATCTAGAGATAAGATCAGTCAAAAGTATCTGTGGCTTCTTAGGCTAGCCATATTGGAGAAGACAGACTCATCAAACTAGAGAAAGATGGTCTTCTTAGATCATTGACTTTCAAGTCTTATCCAGTCTATGAATCATATCTTCAAGAAAAAATGATCAAGCTACCCTTTGTGGGACAAGAGAAAAGGGCCACTGAGATATTAGTCCTGGTACACACTAACGTGTATGGTCTATCTAATGTACAAGCCAGGGGTGGCTATGTCTAGTTCATAACCTTTACTGATGATTATTCATGGTATGGATTCGTGTATCTGATGCATCAAAAGTCTGAAGCCTTTGAAAAGTTCATAGAATTCAAACATGAAGTAGAAAAATAGATCAAAAAATCCATAAAGGTTCTTTGATTAGATCGAGGAGAGAAATATCTTAGTGAAAAATTTTAGACCTATCTCAAGGATAATGGCATAGTCTCACAGTGGACACCTCTAGAGATGCCTCAACTCAACGGGATATCCGAAAGGAGAAATCGGATCTTATTAGATATGGTCCAATCCATGATGAGCTTCATAAACCTTCCTAACTTTCTCTGGGGACATGCTTTGCTTTCTGTGATTCATCTCTTCAATCGAATTTCCTCTAAATCCGTTCCTACCACACCATATGAATTATGGCATTATAAGAAGCCAACTCTTGGGTACCTCAAGATTTGGAGATGTCCGGCCCATCTCAAGCGACAGCAGGCAGACAAGTTAGAGGCTACATCCTTTAGGGCTCATTTTATAGGATATCCTAAGAAAACTATGAGATACTACTTCTATCTTCCTAAAGATCACAATGTGATTGTGAGCTGCCATACCATCTTCTTAGAAAAAGAGTTTATCCAAGATGGAGGCAGTGGGAGAAAGATTGAGCTCGAAGAGAAAATCTTTGAAGAGCATCAGGTCCAAGGACCTGAACCCAATAATGAGCCAGTAGATGTGATACCTCCTCCACCTCATAAATCAAGTACGATCTCCTATCCTCCTGAAAAGATACTTAGGAATTCTTATAGAGAATTTAGAGGAAGTGTTCCTTGTGGGAGATAGGGACATTAGGATATGAATGATCTCAAAACCTACGATGAGGCAATGTTAGATATAGACTCCGAGAAATGGATGGATGCGATGAAGTCAAAAATTGACTCCATGCATTCCAACCAGGTTTGGTCCTTAGTAGATCCACCTGAAGGTATTGTACCTATTGGGTGTAAATGAATTTACAAAAGGAAGATTGGATCGGATGGTAAGGTAGAGATCTATAAGGCAAGGCTAGTCACGAAAGGTTATAGTCAACATGAAGGCATCGGCTATCATGAAACCTTTTCACCTGTAACCATACTGAAATCCATCCGTACTCTACTTTCCATAGTAATTTTTTATGATTATGAAATCTGATAGATAGATGTGAAGACTGTCTTCCTAAATGGATATCTTGAGGAAGATATCTATATAGAGCAGCCTTTGAGTTTTTCATCCAGTGATAGTGATCACAAGGTCTGCAAGCTGTAAAGGTCCATATATGGACTCAAGCAAACATCTTGGAGTTGAAACACTCGCTTCAATGATGTGATCAAAATATTTGATTTTATAAAAAATGAGGAGCTGTGTGTGTACAAAAAGGTCAGGGGAGCACTGTCACATTCCTCGTATTGTACATGGATAACATCCTTCTGATTGAGAATGATATTCTCATGCTGACATCGGTCAAAGTATGATTATCGAAAGAGTTTACCATGAAAGACCTAGGAGAAGCTTCCTACATTCTTGGTATAAAGATCTATAGAGATAGATCCAAGAGAATGATAGACTCTCACAGCATATGTACATAGAGGAGGTGCTGAAAAGGTTTAGCATGAAAAACTCTAAGAGGGGTCTTTTTCCCCTTAAATATGGCATTCATCTCTCCAAGAAAATATGCCCTGACACACCTGAGGAGATCCAGTGCATAAGCAAGATCCCTTATGCTTCGACAATAGGGAGTCTTATATATGTCATGTTACGTACATACCCTGATATAGCACTTGTCATGAGTGTTACGAGTAGATATCAGGCGAATCCAGATGAAGAATACTAGATCACTATTAAAAATATCCTTAAGTACTTGAGAAGGACTAAAGATTTGATGTTGGTCTTTGATGGAGGATCGAAGCTAAAAATTGAGGGATACATCGATTCAAACTTTATGGCTGATGTCGATGATAGAAAGTCTACATCATGCTGTATCTTCTTATGTAATAGTGGTGCGATTAGCTAGAAGAGTTTCAAACAGTCGATCATTGCAGATTTGACCATAAAAGTCGAGTACATCATTGCCTCTAAAGTTGCTAATGAAGCTTTTTGGTTTAAGAAGTTCATCGCGGAGCTGGGTGTGATGCCATCAGATGTCATTGTACTACACTACGATAATAACGATATCATAGCTCTCGCTAATGAGCCCAGATCTCACTAGAAGTCTAAGCACATGGAGCAATGGTTTCACATCATATACGAATACCTCGAGAAGAAGTTCATTAAGGTGCAGAGAGTCGACTCCGTGCTGAACATGGTGGACCCACTGACCAAGCCTTTCGGCCAGCAGAAGATCGAAGCTCACCTTGAGAAGATGGGTCTTAGGTATATGGCTAATTGGCTTTAGGTCAAGTGGGAGTTTGTTGGATTTATGCTCTAGAAGCCAATTGTTGGCTGACACATTATATAATTCTTGGACCTATACTTGTACTTATAGTTTTTTATTATCAATAAAGGACTTTTTCTTTTTAATCATGTTTATGTGTCCATGATTTGTCCTACAAATTAATAAAGATGATTTTTGTATATTCTTAAAGAGTTAAGAATTTGAGACATACATTAATTAGTGGTAATTTCTAAATGCTCTCGATCAAAGGATCGTCACGGAGGATAGTGATCAATTTATTTGAGATCAATATACGGTTCACCTCCTTTATGGGCAAATGAGTCTCAGATCTATGATGTAGAGACACTGGGGTGAAGATGTAGGTGATTGTTAGAGAACAACTTACACTGAGCGTAATCAACACGAGAACAACATGGATGTCTACTCACTCGTCAGTGGTCTTCTCAATGCTACAGTGGTGTGAGTGGTCCTTTGACCTATGATGTTATTGGCTATTCGTAGTGAGGCTACTGAGTTTGACTGTACGTTCTCTTGATCCCTAGCTATTTGGATCCTTACTGTGTATGTTGGCTTCAGTAGATTCAGGTTCACTGTTTGGAGTAGGATGCACCTAGATGGGATCTAGCGACTTTGGTAGAAAAGAAGAAGTTCTATGTAATTTGTTAGACTAAGTTTAGAAACTTTTGGCCAAAGCAAATGTGAATACTGAAAAAGAGCTTTCACAGAATTCATAAATAAACTCGAGTCGAGTCAATCTAGCATATGACTGACGATAGGGTCTGACGAGCTCCCCATGACCTCCATCAAGTCGGAACTCACGATAGAAGGACTGAATTATACGATAACTACACCTAAAAATTTATACTTTCATTCTACTGAGTTGCCATTATATACTGCTAGATATCACTAGTAGATTGTGAGACTCATCGGACATCATCTTGATGATCGATGGCCCTCGAAGGATAGAATTAAAAATATTCTAATCCATCGAAAAGAGTTTCGATGATATTATGATAGACATCACAATACATCTCACTACCAGATAGATTGAAACCTATAGGGTTACACATTAATGAATTTAATCTCAAATTATCAATTAGACTTATGAAGCTCTAATTGAGTTAGGATTTATTAAAATTCTATTAGATTTATAAGAACCATGTTAGCACATGGTTAAACCTAATTCTTCTCGGGACTTTGATTTGATCAAGTCTATAGCCTTGAATCTAATTTAAATTTATTTGAATTTAATTAGGCTCTAAATTATGATCCCAAGAGGATTTGATTAAGTCAATTAGTTGGCATAATTATCCTAATATTATCTTTTCTTTATCTCCTAATTATCTCTAAGTATGCATGTGGAAGAGATGGAAGAATATGTGGCACATCTTTTTCTTTTGAAAATTATTGGGCACCATATCCTAGAGGGGCCCACCTCCTCTTATGTGTCATGGCATGGAGGAGAGAGAGTGGGGTCCACTCTTCATCTCTTTTGGCTAGAGATCTCTTTGTGGGGTGCCAAGAGTTGGTGCCCCAACCACTTGACATGTATTCTGTGAATGCTTATTGTATATGCTTAAAAGGGCTAATTAATTATCATTTATATCTGATTTTATTTGGTATAAATCAAATTTAAAAGGTAGAGGAATCTTATGAGATTAGAATCTATCTTTTTAAGTTGATAGAATTTTTGATATGTGTCAGGATAGTGTCTATATATAAAGGATGATTTCTAGGGTTTCATAGAATGAATTTTTTATCAACAAAAGATCTCCCCCCTCTCCCCAACTCCATGTCTTCTCTCATCATTTTCTTCCTTTCCACATCCAAAAGTTGGATCCTTTCTCTTCCACATGCCTAGAAGAAGTTCTGGTGACTTAGAGATCAAGGATCGAGGAGAAGAAGAAGAAGGTTGCAGATCAAGGAGTTGATCTCGTAGTTAAGATCAAAAGAGTTGATCAAAGTCTTCAAGGCCAAGGTTCTTCTTGAGAAGAAGAATCTCATATGAGAAAAAATTTTGAGATCAATCTCGATGGATACCCGTAGAGGTCGAACACGTGTGCAACTCAACCTTCTACGAATTCGAGATTATCAATAGCGGTGAATTTCTACCCACGCAAAGGTAATGAGATCTGATCTCATAATTTTTTTTTTTAAATTTTAGATTAATGATATGTGCTTTTTCTAGGCTTGGATAGGTTTAGATTTGGTAACTAGTATGTGGGGTTAAAGGGTTTAACCTATTTTATTTTTCGCTACCTGTTTTCAAGGTTTTGAAATCTACACATACTGCCTACCCATTTTTCTAACAATAGGTATGCCACCTTTTAGGAAAAGAAATTTTTCTAAGACAGTGGGAGGATAATTGAACTTGAGAAGTTCAAGACCTATGAACTATCTTAACCTGTGGAGTATCCACAAAGTTGATCTTCAACCAGATGTGCTCATGGATAAGGCATAACCATGATACACACCTCCTCACTAAAGGTCAATATGAGTATATAATGTACCACTCAAATTTGGGTTTGTCATTGAGAATGACTATACACCATACATTATTGTGAATAATATTTTCTTGATCTATTCAAAAATTATCATGAGTAGAGACTCTGACAGATGGCTTGAAACCATGACTTTTAAAATGGACTCCCTGTACATCAAGTATGGACTATGGTTGAAGCACCATGGGTACAACCCAATAGGTTGCTAACAGAGATGTCAATTCAGACTTTTGCTATTGTCACATACCATCTAGAAAATTTATCTCTAGTAGGAGGCAAATGCATTTATGGATTCAAGCAGGTATTGAGTAGTAGGTACTTTTATTTTTGATAAGACAGTCAAAATGTTTGACTTTATCAAATATAGATGAACCATGTGTGTGTGTAAGAAGATAAGTGGGAGTCTACTAACTTCTTGATAATGTATATGGTTGACATACAGCTTATTGAAAGGTAGTCCCAATATTACACTCAGTCAATGATATGCTTATCACAAAAGTTTTCATAAAAAAATACTTGGGTTAAGCATCCAATATTTTTTGGCATCTATAGGGATAGATGTAAGTGGATGTTAGGCTTGTTTCAGTCTAGGTACATAGATTTTATGTTGAAGAGGTTCAACATAAATGGGTGTAAAAGAGTTTACTTATCCATACATTCAATGTACCAAGCCTGATGTGAATTATGTTCTGTGCATAATCATGAATTTCAGGCAGATCCTTGATAGGATCTTTTGAAAAACTATGAAAAGCATTCTTAAAGTACTGAAAAAGTACTAAAGCAATAATGAATTGAAAAAATTTCAAACAGTATACTATATTTATTTCAGTTAAATATTATTAGTAAAGATAGCTAAGGAAAGTTACCAGAAGAAAAGTTCATCACTGAGTTGGGTGTGGTCTCATTAGGTACCCACGCACATCTTAGGCACTTCCACCTCATTCGTCATACGATCATAAAATGAGTTAATATTAAGAACATCATAATGGACTAGTTCACTAAGCCTTACACGGTAGCAGTATAATTGCTATCTTGATTGCATGGGTATGAGGTACAGGGGCGATTGGCTTTAATGCAAGTGGTGAAGAAAAAATAGATAGTTCAAAGCATATATTTTTTAAATTTTACAGTGAAATAATAAAATATTAAATATTTTAATCTTCTAAATATATCTTAGATAAGATCTAAACTACCATTAAGAATCTATGACATAAAAAATTTATGTATAAAATCTGAAATAAAATATAAAACTGCATCGATCACACTGATGCTCTGAATTTGATCTAACCTTTAGTTTATGTCGGTAGAGTTCAAAACTCATTATCTTTTTACAGATTGATGATCGCTGCTACTGATAAGTATAGTATGAATCTCTCACTAATGTTGAGTAGCTACACAAGCATCCGACCTCTACAGATGGTCCACACGAAGCCCCTCAGATCGATCAGCCCTCCGCAAGAGTGCTAGCTCGTGCAATCAGCTTCTGATGGCAGATCTGACTTGATCTTCTTTTTCGATCACCTTGAACCTTTTCAATATCGAAGATGGATCAAAGAAGGATGCTGGATGATGGAGAAAAATTAGATGAAGACTTTCTTCTCTTTAATTTTCCCCTCACCCAAAAACTTAGAACAGTTCTAGGCCTCGCAACCAAGAGAACGGTCTCCTCTTTTGTTCATACCAAGGAGGAAAAAAACCCACTCAATCCTCACATCCCAAAAAGGTATTTTTGATCTTCTTTCTCTCTAGTATATCATAATGAAAAGCTCTCCTCTTTTGGTGCACAAAATTATGGTCTTTTTATGGTTGTCGCACAAACTAGATAAAACAGGATAAGAGCTGGAGTTTGTTGCAATTCAAACTCTTTTGAATTTTAATTTAACTCCAACTTTTTTTCATCCTTATATAACCTAAATAGGGACTTATCAAAGAAAATTATATACAAAAATCAATTAGAAAGAGCTCTTTTTCTCATATATAATAGATCCTTCAAAAGCAGCCAACGTATGGAAGGATATGGATAAGGTTTTAAGTTGAAATTCAAACTAATTTGAATTCAAATCAAAACCAACCAATTTCTATCCTTAATGGATGACAAAAGAAAGATTATTTTTTGATTTTCTCATATACAAACTAATTTTGTGTGGTAAGAAAATGCATGATACAATTTAGGTGGTGCAAGGGATAGAATCCTATTCATTTGGGACTCTAAGGTTTAACCAATTGAATTTCTTTCAAATCTAATCTAATTAGATCCAAATAAAATATGATGAACCTAATCTAATTAAGCTCATATAATCTTAATTAAATTTTATCAAATCAAAAATTAATTAAGCTATAGATCTGATCAAATCAGGATCATTTTTTTCTTACCGATTAGATCATCTCATAACCTAATCAGACTTGACTTGATTGAATCAAATTCAATTAGACTTGATCCTGATTTTAATGGTTAATCAAATTGAGCTAATTAGTGATCTATTCACTAATTAATCCTTCATTAAAGATAGAGTTCAAGCCTAGTGGGATTCTTCTCTAGAGTCTCCGTCTAGTGAGACTCTTCAACAGAGTCCCCGTTAAGTGGGACTCTTCACTAGAGTTTCCATTGACTGGGACTCTTCAAATTAGCCATGTAATCAGAAAAAAATTTTACTGTGTGTGACCCCATATGTTTGAGCCAAAGTTGTAATATAGAAATAGATTTCTATTCCAATCAGAGTAACCATCTAGCAATGATATCTGACGTTTGGATAGGCCGAATATATGCAAAGCAACACTCAAGAACCTATTTGAATATATTATCATATAATTCATCCTTTTGATCTAAATGCTCAAGGTGACCTAGGGTTTATCTGCCAACACTGATATGGTCATCCACATTATATTTCAATTTTTAAAATCTATCACATGGATTATCTCGGTCAAGATTTTACTGAATTGAAACACACTGATACATTAACTCCTACATATTTGGAGGGGTCAATTCTATTTTGACTCACACACCAACTTCATAAGTACTTGACTATACCCAAAAATCTTTCATCGCTGAATTAAAATTCAGGTAGTTCGGCACCAAAGCATAGTGAGTTGCTTGCAAGTCACCATGGTGATCTTAGGTCAGAGGGACACTTATACCTATATCCCTTCGGAGTGAGTCTTGACAACAGAGTGCTCCAGAGTTAGTCTCGTTCAGTGAAATATACTCTTATATTTTACCTGCATGCCATACCAGTGTCTCCACACTCCTTGATTAAGAAGACAACCAATCTATATGGCACACAACGATCTATACTTGATATGTCTATCATCCTAGTAATAGTATATCATTTGGTCGCAAACTCATTTAAAGACTAAATGATATATCATCCTATATCAAATCAAATAGTCCTAAAGACTTCATCACATAACAGGAGTTCAAAATGAGATGTACACAGTGATAAAAAAATCAAATAATATTTATTAATTCAATAATTTATATATAATTATAATGATAAGTACAACCATCAACAGACTGATGATTAGCTTTGGGACACAATTTTCAATAACTCCCACTTGGACTAAAGCCAATTAGTGCAGTATTGTATACCCATCTTTGATTTGTAGTCTTTGAACTCCTTGACACTGAGGACTTTAGTAAATGGATCGATTAAGTTCTCTTTTTCGTTGATCTTTTGAAGCTCGACGCCACCTCGATCCATGATCTCTCGAATCAGATGGTAGTGGTACAGAATGTGCTTGGTCTGCTAATGTGACTTCAGCTCCTTCGCTTGAGCAATGACACCAGTACTGTCGCAGTACAACAAGATGGGGCCATCAAGGAAGGATGCCACTCTGAGTCGTTGATGAACTTTCGTAGCCACACAGCTTCCTTTACAGCATCAGATGCCACGATATATTCTGCCTTATAAGTAGAGTCGGCCATAGTGTACTGTTTGAAACTTTTTCAATAAATTGCTCTACCATTCAGGGTATAAATATATCCCGACATGCTCTTGCTGTCATCATGATCTAACTAAAAACTGGAGTCTGTAAACCTCAAAAGTTTTAAGTCAGATTCTCCATAGATAAGCCACTGTTCCTTAGTATTTCCAAATACTTAAGGATGGTCTTTATGACCTTCCAATGATTTTCACCTAGATCAAACTGGTATCTGCTTGCTACTCCTAATGAGTATGCCACATCTGATTGTGTACATGTCATAGCATATAAAATAGATCCTATTATCGAAGCATATGAAATTCTATTCATACGCTCTCTCTCTTGAGGAGTTGTCAGATAATCACTCTTCGAGAGAAAAATTCTTTGACCTATCGGAAGATAGCCTTTCTTGAAATTCTCCATGCTAAATCTTTTCAGCACAATATCAATGTACGTCAACTAGGATAATCCAAGCAACCTTTTAGATCTATCTCTATAGATCTTCATCCGAAGGATGAAAGATGCTTCTCCCAAATCTTTCATGGAGAACTTTAATGACAACTAAACTTTTATTCCCTGTAATGCGGGGATGTCATTCTCGATTAAGAGAATGTCATCGACATACAAAACAAGAAATACACCACAAAGTTATTAACCCATTTGTATATGTAGGGTTTCTCTCCATTCTTAATGAAGCCATACGTTCTGATCACTTTATCAAAATACGTATTTCAACTCTGAGATGCCTGCTTAAGTCCATAGATGGACCTTTGAAGCTTACACACTTTAGACTTATCTATGGATATGAAACCTTCAGGTTGTATCATATACACCTTTTCTTTAGCTCTCCATTTAGGAAGGCTATTTTCATATCTATTTGTCAGATTTCATATTCAGATGTACTGCTATCGCAAGCATAATCCAAATAGACTTGAGCATTGCCATAGGAGAAAACGTCTTGTCATAGTCAATACAATAATGCTGACGGTAACCCTTGGCAACCAAACGGGCTTTATAGGTCTCCACCTTCCCGTCTACACCCCTCTTCTTTTTGAAGATCCACTACACCCTATGAGTTTTACCCCTTCAGATGGGTCAACCAATATCCATACATTGTTGATTTTCATAGACTCCATTTTAGATTTATGGCTTCTAGTCATTTATCAGAGTCAGACCTCTACATCGCATCCATATAGGTGATCGGATGCTCACTGTTCTCATCGAGTTCAACTGGATCCCCATTCTGGACTAAGAGATCGTAGTATCTATCCGATTGATGTGGTACTCTATCGGATCTTCTTAAAGATATTTTTACAATAGGTTTCGGATTTGATCTAATCAATTCTGACTCTATGGGTTTACTAGATTGTGTCGGTTCTTCTACTAATCGAACTTCATCAAGTTTAATCTTTGAGGTATTAGTTCCTTCACCAAGAAACTTCTTTCTAAAAAGATAACCCTATTACTGATGAACACCTTCTGTTCATTAGCAAGGTAGAAGTAATATCTCTTGATCTCTTTTGGATACCCTACAAATAGATATTTATCAGACCTAGGTCCAAGCTTGTCAGTTTTCAAACATTTAACATAAACTGAATATGGGTGAGAGAGTGCTGGCTTACACCCTATCCACATCTCATGTGGTGTTTTACTTACAGATATACTCAAAACTTTATTTAAAATATAATAAACCGACTCGAGTGCATATCTCCAAAAAGAATCGACAGACTTGCAAAGCCCATCATGGATCGAACCATACCTAACAGAATTTGATTCTTTCTTTTCGATGTACCATTATGCTGTGGTGTTTCAGAAGGGATCCATTGTGAGAGAATCTCATTCTCTTCTAAGTATATCAGAAACTCATTAGAGAGGTATTCTCCTCCTTGATCGGATCAAAGAGTTTTAATACTCTTTTCAATTTATTTCTCTACTTCATTATGAAATTGTTTGAATATTTCAAATGAATCTGACTTATGTGACATTAAATAGATGTGCTCATACCTCGATAGATCATCTGTAAATGTAATCAAATAATAATATCTACTTCTGACACTAGTGTTCATCGATCCACATACATCAGTATTTATTAGACTTAAAACTTCACTGGCTCGCTCACCTTTTTCAGAAAAAAGTGGTTTGGTCATTTTTTTCAAGAAGACAGGACTCACAGATTGAGAGTGATTTATAATCATTGACTTCGAGAATTTTCTCTTGTGTCAACCTATTTTTTCTATTCTTGTTAACATGACCTAACCTACAATGCCAAAGGTAGATATCAGAGACATCACTAATTCTAGGGTATTTGTTGGATGTGTACATTATACTAACAGTTGTGATAATATGTAAATACCATTATTCAGTTGTCCATTCATCACATTAACACCATTCATAATGATATTAAAATTATTTTTTTTATTGAAATTTCATACCCGTACATGACCAAAAGGCCTACAAAAATAATATTCAATAAAAAGAAAGTACAAAAATGATATTCACTTAGAACAATTATATAAGACTTGAATACAAGCTTAATAGTCCCTAACGTTGGAATTGGAACTGGTCTTCCATCTCCAACATTAAGGAACCTTTCATCATCTTCAAATCTCCTACTGTTCTGTAGACCCTGCAATGAATTGCAAATATTAAAAGGACTTTCGATATCTAATACTCAGGTAGTAGAAGTACAAATTAAAAAATAACAAGGTGTTATCATGTAATTATCTTGTCCAGCAACAACTTCTTTCTCGATCTATTTGGATCCAGGGAAGCAATGTATTGATGACAATTCTTTTTTCAGTGCCCCTGCTTCTTGCAGTAGAAGCATTCCGCTTGACTCTGATCGGACTTGGGTTTCTTGGTCTCACTGGGCTTGGGTTGTTGGGAAATATGTCCCAAAAGTCAATCGCCAACCTGTTGATGGTTGAGCAACCTTATATTGTAATTGATTTATTAATAAATAAAATATATTTTTGATATTTTTATCATAAATTTTTATCTTCTAAAGAACTCTATTATTGTGATGAAGTCCTTAGGACTATTTAGGTTGATAAAGAGAGATTTATCGATTAGTCCTTAAAATTGTTCACGATCAAATGATGGGCTGTTAATAAGGACGACAGCTTCTATCAAGCATAAATCGCTATAGGTCATATGGGTTGGTTGTCCTCTTAATCAAGGAGTGTGAAGATACTGGTATGGCATACAGGTGAGATACAAGGGTACATCATCATTGAACGTGACCAACTCCAGAGAATTCTGCTGTCGAGAATGTCTCTGATGGGATATAGGTATAGGTGTCCCATAGACCTGAGATCACCTCAGTGACTTGCAAGCAACTCACTATGCTTTGGTACTGGACTAACTAAATTTTTAATTCAGTGACGGAAGGCTTCTGGCCACAGTCAAGTACTTATGAAGTTAGAGTGTGATCAAGATGGGATTGACCACTCCAAAAGTTGGAGAAGAATGAGTCGCTGTATTTCAATTTAGCAAAATTTTGACCAGGATAATCCATCAGATGGATTTGATATTTTGAAATACAATATGGACAACCTGATCAAAGTTGATAGTTGAACTCTGAGGTATCTTATGAGTATTTTGTCAAGGGGATGAATTATATGAAAATATATCCGCATGGGTTCTAAGGATGTTGTTCTACACATTCGACGTATCCACCGTCGGGTACCATTGCTAGATGGTCACTTCGATTGGTATAAAAATTTATTCTTATGCTATCAACTTAGATTCGGACCTATGAGGTCACACACATTAGAGTTCACGATCCGATCAGATGGTTGATCAACGATTAAGAATCATTCTAGGTTAAATGATCAATACGATTGACATTTAACCTAGTGCAAGTGTTACAGGAGGATCGATTAGCAATTTGATTGCTAATTGGCTTAATTTGATTAAGTCAATAGGTTGAGATTAAGTCTAGTTAAATATGATTTAATTAAATTTAGTTTGAGCTTGATTGGATCAAGTCCAATTGATTTATTGGATAAGCCAAGTGCAAGAAAAAACTAGTCCTAGTTCAATTAGGACTTGGGTCAACTTAATTTCTAATTTGATTAAAAAATTAAATATAATTTAAATCTAATTTAATCTGATTAAATTAGATTTTTAATTAGGTTAAAAACTATTTTAATTGGTTTGATTTGGATTTGATTTTGATTTGGTTTGAGAAACCAAATTTGAACAAGTCATAGATTGAATCCTAGTAAGATTAGGATTCCACCTTGCACCACCTTAACCCCCCACGCCCACTCTCTCTTATTTTGTGTGATAAAATCTTCTCTCCTAGGCCTTCACATGTGCCCAAAGCTTTCCTCTCTTTCTCTCTTACATGGAATGTGGTTGTGGACCAAGTCAAAGTAAGAATTAGTTTGGATTTCAAATTCTATGAGATAGAATTTTAGGAAACCAAAACTCTTTCCTTATGGCACTAATTTTACCTAAATTTTTTTTGGAATTTTTATGCATTTTATGGCACATATTGTGCACCTTTGCTAGTGGTCCATGGAAAAAAAGAAAGAGAGAGCACCCATGAGTTGGGCACCCCTTGTCTTGCCCTGTTTAGATTTTCCTTGACTAGGTATTTGACCTAGACAAAGTTCTTCTTATCTTATTATTTAAGATGAATTTTTTCTTAACATTTTTATGGATTACTGAGAATTGAGATAACTTTGGGGTGTGTAAAAATTAGGGATAAAGAGTGTTGGGGCATGGAGATATAATAGACACAAAACTATGTGTCTGGGTTAGAGCAAAGAAAAGAAGAAGAGGGTCTTCTTCTAGGGTTGCTGAGGTCACCTCTTCCCTTCCTCCATCTGTGAGTTTTCTAAGAGTATCTCATATCTAAAACTCCTTCTCCTACTTCTCATCTTTGGAAGAGTCCAAATTAAGAAGAAAGAGGTATCTGTTCGGCCATCGAAGAAGGATCAGCACAGTACTAGCATACTGTGCTGATTTTCTAGACCAGGACTTCTGATCGTGATTCGTGGGCTCGTGTGGATGACTCCTAGAGGCCGGATGCATGTGTAGCTCATAACATCATCTTCATATCCAGATCAGCAAAGTTAGAACGTCTAACTTGTAAGGTAATAGATCTGATCTATTATATTTTACATACATTAGATGTAGTATAGTAATATGTTGATATGATCAACATGTAGTTTTTGCTCTTTATATTTTAATTTTTGATTTAATATCATATAATAATCATATAATAGGATCTTAGATCTAGAAATTTTTTGATTTTATAAGATAAGTTTTTATTTATTTTAGTCTTCCGCTGCCTGATCTTGAAAAAATTTCAAGATCTAACCCTAAAACCCTAGATCTGGTTTCTTCAATTGGTATCAGAGCCTAGGTTGTTTATTACATGATTATTTATACATGCTTAGATTATTTCTTAGATTAGATCTAATTTATAATCTAATTATTAAATCTAAAATTAAAATTTTTAGATCAATTACGAACTGTAGGTAGTCCTGCTATAAGGTTTACCCCTTACAGTGCACAGGTTGTCCTAGTTTGTGTAGATCTATCTTTAATCATAAATTTGTTAGATTGATCTAAATTAAATTTATGATTTATTAAATTTAAAAGATATTTAAATCTAAAATAATTTTTTTTTATAAATAATTTTCGTACAAAGAACCATTATATATTTGTCTGAGAAATTTGCACAGTTTAAAGTTGAAATTATTTCAATTACATGAACCAGTTTAGATTAGATCTAAAGTAGTTTCATGCTTATTTCACTTGCATTTTGATTATGAATCAAACATGCAACTTGATTGGTAGAACCATGTTATAAAAATATTTTACAAATATGAAAATTATTTTCAAAAAGCTGAACCCCAACCCTCAGTCCAAAACTTAATTGAGAATTAAGAAGTTATTTGATTAGGTTCTAGGATTGTGAATTGAAGAACCTAAGACCCAAACCATAACACATTGGGTTAATGGGTTAGTGAGAATTAGGTCCATTAATTGGGTTAGACCTAAGGTTAGATTAAAGATGGACTTAATTAGAGAATTGACTAAATCTAATCAATTGTTGTCTTAGATTAGGTCAAAGATTCTCTAGATCAATTACAATAGTTGTAGTTAGTCAAGTCCATATCTTTAACGAGAACCAAATGGACTTGATTCTTGACTAAGCGGTCTAGCATGAACTGTTAGGTTGATCTAATCGAAACTAATTAAACCAGTTGGTGTCTAAGGTAAACCAGACCGATGGTTTTTAATTGGCAGTCCACTTACCTGGCCATTTCTGATGGTGTCTAAGGCAAGCTTTGGCAGACCCTCCCACCAATCGAACTTACCTGGCCTCTTGGTGAAATTATATTTTGATCGGATCACTTGATTATTCGAGCTAACCTATGTCAGCTAGGTAAATCAGTGTGACTGATTTAGGTAATCCTAGACCAGCCCTTTTAATGGTCTCCCTTAAGCTGACTTGGTGAAGCCAGTGGGAGGATCATGATAAGCAGGTTCATCTGACCTCCTCCTCTAAATCAATTAAATTCTTTAAAATTATTAAATCCTTAAAATAAAATAGTTATGATAATAACTAGATCATAGCCTCCCATTAAGTGGATGATAATGGGTCCATCAGTTGGATAATCATTGGAGGCCCAAAGGCCTGGTGCTTATCGGCTGATGGAATTGTCATTCATATTATGATTTCTTGACTGCATCTTTCTAAATGGTGGTTAGGTTAGCCAACCAAAGTTGGGCCTAATCATTCATTGGCTAGATGGGCCAAGTATGGTCATGTTAATGGTTGGATCTAACCAGACCTTTTCAGTGGAGGCCAAAGCCTACTGATTAGGGACTGGGGCAAAATTAAAATTACTAAAAATTATTTAGAGAAATAATTAGTTATGAACCTATCCTTAGATATACATGGATTGGCCAACCAAAGTTGGGCTTGTGTGCAGTCTAAGTGAATTCTAGTACCCACTAAGAAATTAGAGTAATTCCTCGAATTGGAGGTAAGGCTACCAATTTGAATAAAATAGTGGGAGAAACCTTTTGATTAAAGTCCAAATCTTTAGGTTTAATGAATCAATTACTAATTAGGTTATGATTTTCCTTTGTACAGATATGGCCACTTTCCTATCGCTCCGATCATTGTTAGACAATGATAAGTTGGTGGGACCCAACATCGATAGCTGGTACCAAAAGTTAAAGATAGTCCCGGAGCATGAACGGATCCTATATGTGATAATAGATCTTGCACCTGAGGAGCCAGCTGCCAATGCACATGGAACAGTCAAAGACACTTACCAGAAGTGGCTCAGTGATTGGATCACGACGCGCTGCATCATGCTGGTTGCCATGAGCAATGAGTTCAATTGCAGATTTGAGATAGCTCAGTCAAAGGACATGCTTCAAGTGTAGGAGGATGCCTTTGGCACACCTGATGATGTGGAGAGGCATAGGACTAGTTATGCCATCTTCAACACCAAAATACGAGATGGTGCCTCTGTCACTGATCATGTATTGTACATGATTGAGTTGATGGAGCATTTGAGCAAGCTCAGCTTTTCCTTGCATGAGCAACTTGGGAAGGTTGCAATACTAAACTCGCTGTCCAAGTCTTATCTCCCATTCTTCACTCATTATAGAATGACAAAACCTGAAGTAAACTACCACGAATTACTGGGGTTGCTTCAGAACCTTGAGAAGGATCACCAACTCCATAAGGAGTCAGTGAACTTAGTGGGAGGTTCGTCTTCTGATTCTCGATCCTTTGAGAAAGAAAAGAAGAACTAGAAGAAGAAAGTGAAGAAGGTGCAAATTCAGGCTGGGACATCAGTACAGGGCCAGACCAGAAAGATCAAGCCCGATAAGAGTCAAACTGAATGCTTCTTTTGCAAGAAGCGAGGGCATTGAAAGAGGAACTATCCTTAGTACATTGCCTCCTTAAACCCGAACAGGCAGAGAAAGAAGCAAGCTGTTGCTGGACAAGGTATTTATATGATAACTCATTGCAATTTCTCTATTTGTGATATAACTAATTGGGTATTGGATATCGGTAGCCCTTACATATTTGTAATTCTTTGCAGGGGTTGCAAGTTAGTAGGAGACTCGAGCAAGATGAGAGGTTCCTGAATATTGGATATGGAAGACCAGTTCCAGTTCTAGCATTAGAATCTTGAAACTTATATTTGAGTCCCATACTGTTGTTCTTAATGATTGTCATTTCTGTCACAGTTTCTTTTTAAATGTTATTTCTGTAGGCCTTCTGGCCAAAAATGATTATAAAATTTTAATAAAAAAATAAATTTATAATATCATTATGAATGGTGTTATTATTTTTTATGGACATTTGAACAATGGTGTGTATATGTTATCACATCCTATTAACGTAGTCTATTCTACAGGCAAGCACCCTAGATTAGATAGTGTATCAGATATCTACTTATGGCACTGTAGGCTAGGTCATATAAATAAGAACAGGATAAACAGGTTGACTCAAGAGAGAATTCTCGAAGTCTATGATTGTGAATCACTTTCAACCTGTGAGTCCTGTCTTCTTGGTAAAATGATCAAGTCACCTTTTACTGAAAAAGGTGAGAGAGCTACTGAGCTCTTGGGCCTAGTACATACTGATGTATGCGGGCCCTGAGCACAAGTGCTAGAGGTGGATATTTTTACTTCATCACTTTCACGGATGATCTATCCAGATATGGATATGTCTATCTGATGAAATATAAGTCGGATTCATTTGAAATATTTAAATGATTTCGAAGTGAAGTAGAAAAATAAACTGAGAAGAGTATTAAAACTCTTCGATCTGACTGAGGAGGAGAATACCTTTCTGATGAGTTTCTAACATATCTAAGAGAGAATGGGATTCTCTCTCAATGGACTCCTCCAGGAACACCATAGCATAATGATGTGTTTGAAAGGAGAAATCAAATTCTGTTAGACATGGTCCGATCCATGATGGATTTTGCCAGCTTGCCGATATCTTTCTGGGGATATGCACTCGAATTGACCTGTTATCTGTTAAATAGGGTTTCAAGTAAGTTTGTAATTAAGACTCCATATGAGATATAGACAGGGCGTAAGCCAGTACTTTCACACCTTAGGGTCTGGGGGTGCCCGACCTATGTCAAATGGTTAGTTACAGATAAACTTAGACCTAGGTTTGACAAATGCATATTCATAGGGTACCCCAAAGAGACCAAAAGATATTTTTTCTATCATGTTGATGAACAAAAGGTGTTCGTCAGCCTTAAGGCAACTGTTGGTGCAAAAATCCGCTTGCGCCGGAGAAGCTGGAGTCGGGGAAGCCGCGGTCACCGTCGGGACCTGCAAGGGAAGTCTAAACCGGAGGTGGGGTTGCTCCGGCAAGACCCTCCGATGCTCAAGTCAGTTCTCTGCCTCAACAAGAATGGAGTGCTCGAACGGAGATTTTAGCAGAGTTTTGAGATAGGAAAATGAGCTTAAAGAATAACGTATCTGGGTCCCCCTTTTATAGGCAGAGGAGGCAACGGATTGATGGCGACGTTTGTAACCGCCTGGTAGTGGGCCGACCATGGTCAGGGGAATTGATTGTGGAAGATAGTAGGGTAGACCCGTGGCTATCATCATAGCCCGCCACGTAGGGCCCATTGCAGGTAGTGGAGCGGCGTCCGTTGCCGCTAGTTGTCAGCGAGTAGTGGGATCGTGCAGCACCTATCGCAGGGAGCGGAGCAGAATCGTGGCCGTTGACACAGCCTGTCAGAGAGTAATGGGTCCGCCGAAGGGGGTGACGGAGCCGCGCGGAATCCGCTATAGGAAGTGGAACAGGATCATGGTTGTTATTGTGATCCGCCAGGGGGCGCGGATCTGTTGATCGAGGCTCGGCAGTGGTCAGAGTTCGGCCTTTGCAGGAGTCCGGGAGGGGTCCTCCTTCCGGTTGAGGTCGTGGGTGGAGTCCGGCTCCCGCAGGTGATACTGAGGTCGGAGCCCAGCTCCCGTAGGAGTCCGGGCGGAGCCGTTCTGCCATCGATGGAGGAGCCCGGCTCCCGTAGGAGTCCGGGCGGAGCCGTTCTGCATCGATGGAGGAGCCCGGCTCCCGTAGGAGTCCGGGCGGAGCCGTTCTGCCGTCGATGGAGGAGCCCGGCTCCCGTAGGAGTCCGGGCGGAGCCGTTCTGCCATCGATGGAGGAGCCCGCTCCCGTAGGAGTCCGGGCGAGCCTTCTGCCATCGATGGAGGAGCCCGGCTCCCGTAGGAGTCCGGGCGGAGCCGTTCTGCCGTCGATGGAGGAGCCCGGCTCCCGTAGGAGTCCGGGCGGAGCCGTTCTGCCGTCGATGGAGGAGCCCGGCTCCCGTAGGAGTCCGGGCGGAGCCGTTCTGCCGTCGATGGAGGAGCCCGGCTCCGTAGGAGTCCGGGCGGAGCCGTTCTGCCGTCGATGGAGGAGCCCGGCTCCGTAGGAGTCCGGGCGGAGCCGTTCTGCTGTCGATGGAGGAGCCCGGCTCCCGTAGGAGTCCGGGCGGAGCCGTTCTGTTGTCGATGGAGGAGCCGGCTCCGTAGGAGTCCGGGCGGAGCCGTTCTGCTGTCGATGGAGAGCCCGGCTCCCGTAAGAGTCCGGGCGGAGCCGTTCTGCTGTCGATGGAGGAGCCGTAGGAGTCGGGCGGAGCCATTCTGCTGTCGATGGAGGAGCTCGGCTCCCATAGGAGTCCGGGCGGAGCCGTTTTACCGTCGATGGAGGAGCTCGGCTCCCGTAGGAGTCCGGGCGGAGCCGTTCTGCCATCGATGAGGAGCCGGCTCCGTAGGAGTCCGGCGGAGCCGTTCTGCCGTCGATGGAGGAGCCCAGCTCCCGTAGGAGTCCGGGCGGAGCCGTTCTGCCGTCGATGGAGGAGCCCGGCTCCCGTAGGAGTCCGGGCGGAGCCATTCTGCCGTCGATGGAGGAGTCCGGCTCCCGTAGGAGTCCGGGCGGAGCTGTTCTGCTGTCGATGGAGGAGCCCGGCTCCCATAGGAGTTCGGGCGGAGCCGTTCTGCTATCGATGGAGGAGCCCGACTCCCGTAGGAGTCCGGGCGGAGCCGTTCTGCTATCGATGGAAAGCCCGGCTCCCGTAGGAGTCCGGGCGGAGCCGTTCTGGTGTCGATGGAGGAGCCCGGCTCCCGTAGGAGTCCGGGCGGAGCGTTCTGCTGTCGATGGAGGAGCCTGGCTACTCGAAGTCGATTCCGTCGAGAATTTTGGCTGTGGGTATTTTATACCCAACACCAGTCTCCCTACTTCGAGTTTGAATTTCAAGTGAACAAGTACAGACAGAGAGAGATGTGCACAGCCGGAATCGCCCCTTCAAATCCTGTGCATTGCCGCCCCCAGATATTTTGACATTTAATGCGTGCACGCCAGAGTCCGCTTTTCGGTGAAGGTGACCTGAAAAGTCTTTTCGGAACCCCCGTTGAAATGCGATCCCAAGCATCGTGCCGTGGGAATTGGTGAGCGGTCAACCCTCGATGGCGACGAAGGGGATAAGCGTGACACGTGGCACGCACCAGCTGGCCCAGGAATACCCGCCGCCATAACTGTGTCAGGATCCATCGGCTATTTAAACCCTCAGTCCCTTCGTGGCTTCATCCTGACGCTTTTCTTTCATCTGAGAGTCTTGCTTCTCTCGCACCAGTCCTTGTCTCCTTCCCTCGCACCATGTCCTCTACTCGGGAGGCTATTCTTGAGGGAATTTTTAGGGCTTGGAGGAAGGTGAGGAGGAGAATGACGGCCGATGAGAATCTCCATCGTTTTAAAGGGGCCCAAGGGAGAATTCCTTCAACAACAGGGGTTTAATAACGGGGGCTGTCGGTGAAGTTATTCTGCCTGCGAATTTTGAGTAGCAAGGCGGGGTGATACCGGTCAAGAGGGCAGAGCAGTCGTCATAAGCCATGACGGGATCCTTGACGCCGTCGAGGCTGAGAGACCAGAGGCGGTCGGCGTCGACGGTGGGGCAGTAGAACTTGTTGCGGGGACGGTGGAAGTAACGCATGCCGACCTTGCCGGAGCATCTTGGGTGGCATCCGTCGTGGTGCATTCGGAGATGGGGCACGTCTCTGGTGTCGCCACCGCTCCTGAAGTGGCTACGGTTCTTCTTGAAATAGGTCTTCGCTACTGCCGCCGTTGCCCTTACCGCTCCGGAGATCTATCCCACCCCTTTCCCGTTAAGGTTGGGACTTCGGAAACAGAATGAGGCGAGATGGGGCGAGAGCTGTTACACGCACTGGAGAATGCGACTGAGAAGGATAGAGACGGAGAGAGGAGTTCGTAGCTCGGAGCGGCCTCTGTTCGTCCTGCCCGAACCGTGCTTGCGAGACTGGCGATGACGTGTATCTTCTTTTTCTTCTTCTTTTTCCCTGACCCACCGGGTCCTGTAACGTATACTTTTGTTAAATGAAAGAGAGATTTTGGTACCTCGTCTGCATCTTGCAGTAAGTGGTTGTCTGTCGAATTTCTTCATTTTCCTTTCCTTCTCTTCGTCTGTGTTACGTCGTCCCGAGGTCGTCAGCGACCTCTTCAGTTCATGTGTGGTCGTCATTAGCCGAGCTCCTTTTCGGCTTTTATGCCGTTCGAAGATACTCACTTGTCAAGTTTGCTTAGGGCCTTTCGGGCCCAAGATTCCTCCTAGGGTTTGAACCTGGGAATTCGAGCTCCCGTTGCTTTCGGGCACTATTTGCTTTTCTTTTTTGTTTGGAATTTTCTCCGCTGAAGTCGGGGCTAAGTTTGGTTCCCTTGATAGTCCGAACGGAGGAGCCCTCCTGAAGTTGGAGTAGCCCAGCTCTCGTAAGAGTCAGGGCAAAGTTTTCCTGTGATCAAAGTCATAGGCAAAGTCCGGCTTCCGTAGAAGTCCGGGCGGAGTTGTCCTGTAGTTGATGTCGGCGATGGAGCCCGGCTCCCGTAGGAGTCCGGGTGAAGTCTTTTTTTGTTGTTGGAACCCGGCTCCCGTAGGATCCGGGTAAAGTCTTCTTTGCCGTTAGAACCCGGCTCCCGTAGGAGTCTGGGCCTTTCATTTTGCTCGAGCCGATGTGAGGTTCTCCTCGTGTTCCTGACACGGCTGTGGGGATACATTGGGGCATTGTAAGGCCTCTCCCTCTATCCGGTCTAAAAGAACCGGGTTTTTGACTTTGCTCAAGTTAGGGCGAAGTTTTTCTTCTGTCCCTAACAGGGCTGTGGGGGCACATATGGGCGTTGCGAGGCCTCTCTCCCCATCCGGTCTAAAAGAACCGAGCCTTCGACTTTGCTCAAGTTAGGGCGAGGTTCTCCTCCTGTCCCTAACAGGGCTGTAGGGGCACATATGGGCATTGCAAGGCCTCTCCCCCCATCCGGTCTAAAAGAATCGGGCCTTCGACTTTGCTCAAGTTAGGGTGAGGTTCTCCTCCTGTCCCTAACAGGCTGTGGGGGCACATATGGACGTTGCAAGGCCTCTCCCCCATCCGGTCTAAAAGAACCGGGCCTTTGACTTTGCTCAAGTTAGGGCGAGGTTCTCCTCCTGTCCCTAACAGGGCTGTGGGGCACATATGGGCGTTGCAAGGCCTCTCCCCCCATCCGATCTAAAAGAACCGGGCCTTCGACTTTGCTCAAGTTAGGGCGAGGTTCTCCTCCTGTCCCTAACAGGGCTGTGGGGGCACATATGGGCGTTGCGAGGCCTCTCCCCCCATCCGGTCTAAAAGAACCGGGCCTTCGAATTTTATAAGGTTGCCCTCTTATTTTTGGTACAGTTTGCTTGAATTGTCCCAAGACAAATGGGCACGCATCCTTTGATTAGGACGAAATTATTGGTAGTACATCCGTAAGTTTTCTGAGCTCCATGATCGTGGGAGGTCGGACCCTCCGAGCTCCTTAAGATAATAAGTTCTAGGCCGGACTACTTCTTTGACCTCGTAAGGTCCCTCCCAGTTTGGGGCAAGCTTCCCCTGGCCCTGTGGTTGCGAGACAGCAGCTCGTCGGAGCACTAGATCTCCTGCTTTAAATGCCTTGTTCTTGACTCGGGCGTTGTAATATCGGGCAACTTTTTGTCTGTAGGCTGCCATTCGAACCTGAGCAATCTCCCGCCTTTCTTCCAGTAGGTCGAGGTTGGCTCTGAGACTTTGTGTGTTTTGGGGTTCGTCGAATGCCACGATTCGTGCCGACGGGAGTTTGAGCTCGATTGGGATGACGGCTTCCGTACCAAAGGCTAAAGCAAAGGGAGTCTCCCCTGTAGGCAACCTCTGGGTGGTTCGATAAGCCCATAGCACATGATAAAGTTCGTCCGCCCAAGTTCCTTTCACTTTTTCGAGCCTTGTCTTAATCCCTGTAAAAGGATTCTGTTAGTTACCTCAGCTTCGCCGTTCGCCTGAGGATGGCCACTGATGTAAAGTTGTGGGAGATGTTTAGATCTTCACAGAATTCAGCAAATCTGGCTCCCGCGAATTATCGTCCATTATCAGTGATTAGGGTTCTAGGCAAACCGAACCTGCACACGATCGATTTCCAGACGAAATCTTGCACTTTCGCTTCTGTGATTTTTGCTAGTAGCTCGGCCTCGACCCATTTGGTGAAGTAGTCGATTGCTACAAGGAGGAATTTCCTTTGACCGGATGCCATGGGAAAGGGGCCAAGAATATCCATCTCCCATTGTGCAAAAGGCCATGGGGCACTCAAGGGTGTGAGCTCGGTAGCAGGTTTGTTGCTCCTAGATTGATTTTGATGATTACAAAGCAGATTGAAGGGATACAAATAATTTTAAATTGAAAAAGTCCTTATGCTCTTCAGGGACAAAATCAAATTTTACTAAAATCCTGATTTGATAGTATCATTTGGTAGAACAAATGATTTGTAAACTATTGGTGAAAATTTCATTATTTTTGGACTTGTATTTTGAAAGTTATGCATGTTTGAAAATCATGAGTCGACCCGTGAGTCAACTCATGGCACAATGAGCTGATTGGCATGCAAATTTTTTGTTGGCACACCCTGTGAGTCGACCCTCATGAGTCGACCCCCAGGCATGAGTCGACCCCATGAGTCGACCCCTGCAGTTTTAGGCCAAAAGTTGCAGAAACTCATTTTTGGCTGATGCAACAGAAGTCGACTCATGAGTCGACTCCTGAAGCATGAGTCGACTCATGAGTCGACCCCTGCGACGGAAAATATCCGCAACGACTAGTTTTTTGCCTGTTTTAATTGCCTTTTATGCTTCCTAAAAATGCTCTAACGGCTCTTTATTTGCCTAAATTATTTTCTCTTGTTTCTTATTGCTATAAAATGTTTCAAATGGTGAAAGAAATTGCAGATCAAAAAAGGAGAGATCAAACCTATATACAAAAGGATCCAAAATCTACACGAGAAAGTCTGAGATCAACGAAATACCCAAAAGAAAAGAGAGAGGATCCACAATATACAAGAGAGATTGTGAAAGAGAAAAGCAAGAGCATTCAAAGAGAGGATCTTTCAAGCCTATTGTTCAACCTTGATCAAGAGATCTTTCAAAGCCTTCAAGAAGTCCTCAATCAAAGATCATCTTCTTCTCAAGCATTCATTCAAGCGTTCATCCACCTTGAGAAAATCCAAAAAGGGGATTCTTCATTTGAGTAAAGTATTTTTATTGTTATATTCGCTCATTTAAGGAGCTGTTATTGTATTAATTTGTGCTCTAAACTATCTTAATATTTGTGAGTAATTGTTCTTATTTTTGGAGGGTTTTCAAAATAAGAGAAGGTTGATCCGAACCTGAAATTGGAGTGTTTTGGATTAGCTTGTACCCGAGAAACAAGTAGACTAGCTTGGGATAGCTAGTGTCGGAGTTTTCGATGTTTGTATTCGGGTTGAATACAAGTATAGTGGATTGAAATTCCCAAGTAGGAGCTTGGGGAGTGGATGTAGGTGCAAGGTTGGCACCGAACCACTATAAATCCTTGTGTTTGTGGTGTGCTTTATTGTTTCTCTTTATTTCTTTATTATATCCTTGCATTCCTGCTTTAGGTAATTAATATTGAATTAAAGTCTTTTTTTGTTCATCATAAGTAATTAATTAAGCCTAAAATTTTTAGAAACCCAATTCACCCCCCCCTCTTGGGTTGAATAGCTGGGCAACAAGTGGTATCAAAGCCCGGTGCTCTAGCCCTTCTTTGATCTAACAATCAAAGAGCCAAAGATCTATGGCAACCCATGTCGGTACTTCTCTAGCCGAGGGGCAATCTACAAACCGACCTCCACTTTTCAATGGGTCTAATTACACCTATTGGAAAGCTCGGATGAAGATATTCATACAAGCACTCGACTATGATATGTGGAGTATCATAGTGAACGGTCCTCACACACCCACCAAGATTATAGATGGTGAGGAGTCAACCAAACCCGAGAAAGAATGGGATGAGGTTGATAAGAAATTGGCATAATTAAATGCCAAAGCTATGAATGTTCTTTATTGTGCACTAGATGCAAGTGAATTTAATCGCATTTCTACTTGTGCATCTGCTAAAGAAATATGGGATAGGTTAGAAGTAACCCATGAGGAAACAAATAAAGTAAAAGAGTCTAAAATAAACATGCTTGTACATAAATATGAATTGTTTAAAATGGAGCATGATGAGTCCATAACTGCTATGTTTACTCGTTTTACTGATATAATTAATGGTTTGAAGGGTCTTGGCAAATCTTATACTAACAGTGAGCTTGTAAGGAAGATTCTCAGGTCATTGCCAAGAACTTGGGAAGCCAAGGTGACTGCCATCCAAGAAGCAAAGGACTTGAACACTCTACCTCTAGAAGAGCTTCTTGGATCCTTGATGACTCATGAACTTAGCATGAAGCAACATCAAGAGGATGAAGTCAAAAAGAAAAAAACCATTGCCCTCAAATCCACAACTTCGCCTGATTATGAAACGGATGACACTGAAGATGAAGAACAGGATGAAGAGATGGCACTCATCACCCGAAAATTTAAGAAGTTTCTAAGAAAAAGGAAACAGGGGATGAGAAAGAAGTTCACAAAAGGGAACAAAGCAAAGAGAAGAGAAAGATCAACCCCTTATATACTACGAGTGCAAGAAGCCGGGACATTTCAGATCCGAATGTCCACAACTGAAGAAAGGTCCCAAAAAGTTCAAAAAGAAAGCAATGATGGCGACTTAGAGTGCGAGTGATGACTCAAGCTCCGACGAGGAGACCTCAACAGAACAAGCCAACCTGTGCCTGATGGCACACGAAAATGAGGTAACTTCTGAATCCACTAGTGAATTTACTTTTGAAGAATTGCATGAAGCATTCTATGATTCAATTGATGAATTAAAGAAACTAGGGAAGAAAAACAAAGAACTGAAATTGGAAAATCAGTCCTTAGTGAAACAAGCTGAAAATCTTTCAATTGAAAAATCCACCTTGATTCAAGAAAATCAAAACTTAAAGAATGAAATTAACAAGCTGAAACCTATGTAGATAAGTTCACCTTAAGTTCAAACAAACTAAATATGATCCTTGATAATCAGAAAGCTATATATGATAAGGCTGGACTTGGCTATAAACCTCTGAAGAAACAAAAATTTCTGAAGGATATTTATGTAAATTATTCAAGTAACAAGTCTACAATATTACTTGTTTCAAATGTGGAAGAATAGGACATAAATCATACACATGTCTTATTAACAAATATGCAAACACAAAGAAAATATGGATTCCAAAAGGAACCATTTTGACTAACCTAAAAGGACCCAAGAAGCTTGGGTACCTAAGACAGAAACTTGACCTTTGCTTGCAGGTGTGTCTAGCATCCCAAGAAGGAAACAGAAATGGTATCTTGACAGTGGATGCTCGAGACACATGACTGTGATAATCACAATCATACGCTTGATGCTAGGATGAGGGATGGTCACCTTGGAGATAATGGCAAGGAAGATCATCGGGATAGGTAACATTGGTATCACTCCCTCCAAATATATTGAGAATATTTTATTAGTTAAAGGTTTAAAGCAATACTTATGCATTAGTCAATTCTGTGACAAAGGGTATAAGTTTTTTGATCATCTGTTTGCATTGTGCTAGTCCTATTAACGATGGTATTAATTTATAGGACATAGGCTGGCATGTTTATATGGTAGATTTGAATGATTTAGCTAATTAGACATGCAATGCCTAGTTTCCTTAAATGCTAAAGTTAATGAGACTAGTTGGCTGTGCATCGTAGACTGCACATATTAGCATGCATTCTCTTTCAAAACTAATTAAGAA
The DNA here is from genome assembly GCF_000442705.2 of Elaeis guineensis. NCBI lineage: Eukaryota > Viridiplantae > Streptophyta > Magnoliopsida > Arecales > Arecaceae > Elaeis > Elaeis guineensis. The sequence goes on from NC_026003.2 coordinate 83,402,380, forward strand.
GAACTAGTTCTTGTTTGCCAAAATTGAATTTTGAAAAGGATAGAATTTGTAATGTATGCCAATTAGAAAAACCAAACTAGGTTTCATTTAATCCAAAATACTGTTTCAACTTCTAGACCTCTAGAGCTCTTACATATGGACTTATTTGGACCAACTAGAACACGAGTCTAGGAGGAAAACGATATGGCTTTGTAATTATAGATGATTACTCTTTTTACTTGGGTTTTCTTTTTTGCACAAAGATGAAACTTTTCATTTTTCACTAAATTCATCGAAAAGTCATTAATGAAAAGGGTTTTCAATTCAAAATATTAGAAGTGATCATGGAACTGAATTTGAAAATCAAAATTTTGAAAATTTTTGTGATGAAAAAGAATT
>NC_026003.2:83402857-83466095 GCF_000442705.2 Elaeis guineensis
TATCTCTCTATATAAATGAGTTCTTTGAAATTTAGAAAAATAGAATTTGAAGACCTTTGCCATCCAAAAATCAAGAGAAATACCTTGGTCAGAATATAAAAGACGCAAGTTAGTATCTAGAGAAAAAACGTGAAGAAGAAGAGGGTCTTCTTCTAGGTTTTTGTTTTCATATCTTTCCTCCCTCCATCTTGAGTTTCCTGAGAGTGTCTCAGATCTGAAACTCCTCCTTCTACTTTCCATCTTTGGAAGAGTCCAAATCAAGAAGAAGGAGGCACCTGATCAACCATCAAAGAAGGATCAGCGCAGTACTAGCATACTGTGCTGATTCCTGAAGCAGACTTCTGATCGAGATTCGTGGCTCGTGTGGACGACTCCTAGAGGCCGACATGTGCGGCTTGCAACATCATCCTCAAGCCCAGATCAGCAAGGTTAGAAGTCTAACTTGCAAGTAATAGATCTGATCTATTGTTTAATACATACATTAGATGTAGTATAGAAACATGTTGATATGATCAACATGTAGTTCATGCTATATTTATATATTTTAATTTTGATTTAATGCATTAATAATCATGTAATAGATCTTAGATCTAGGATTTCTATTTAAAAATAAATTTTGATTTATTTTAGTCTTCCGCTGTATGATCTTGAAAAAGTTTCAAGATCTAACCCTGAAACCCTAGATCTGGTTCCTACAATTGGTATCAGAGCCTAGTTCTTTATTACATGATTATTTATACATGCTTAGATTATTTTTAGATTAGATCTAATTTATAATCTGATTATTAAATCTAAATTAAAATTTTAGATCAATCACAAACTGCAAGGTTGTCCTGCTGTAAGGTTTACCCCTTACAGTGCAAAGGTTGTCCTAGTTTGTGTAGATCTATCTTTAATCATAAATTTATTAGATATGATCTAGATTAAATTTATGATTTATTAGATTTAAAAGATATTTAAATCTGAAATAAAATCTCTTTGTTAATAATTTTTGTGCAAAAAATTGTTTAAAGTTGAAATTGTTTCAATTACATGAACCTGTTTAGATTAGATCTAAAGTAGTTTCATGTTTATTTCACTTGCATCTTGATTATGAATCAAACATGCAATATGGTTGGTAGAATCATATTGTAAAATTATTTTACAAATATGAAAATTATTTTTTGAAAAGCCGAACCCAACCCTCAGCCCAAAACTTAATTAAGAATTAAGAAGTTGTTTGATTAGGTTCTAGGATTGTGAATTGAAAACCTAAGACACAAATCATAACACATTGGGTTAATGGGTTAGTGGGAATTAGGTCCATTAATTGGGTTAGACCTATGGTTAGATTAAAGATGGACTTAATTAGAGAATTGACTAAATCTAATCAATTGTTGTCTTAGATTAGGTCAAGGATTCTCTAGATCAATTACAATAGTTGTAGTTGGTCAAGTCCATGTCTTTAACGAGAACCAAATGGACTTGATTCTTGGCTAAGCGGTCTAGCACGAACTGTTAGGTTGATCTAATCGAAACTAATTAAACCAGTTGGTGTCTAAGGTAAACCAGACCGGTGGTTTTTAATTGGGAGCCCGCTTACCTGGCCATTTCTGATGGTGTCTAAGGCAAGCTTTGGCAGACCCTCCCACTGATCGAACTTACCTGGCCTCTTGGTGAAATTATGTTTTGATCGGATCACTTGACTATTCGAGCTGACCCATGTCAGCTAGGTAAATCAGTGTGACTGATTTAGGTGCTCCTAGACCAGCCCTGGTCTCCCTTAAGCTGACTTGGTGAAGCCAGTGGAGGATCATGATAAGCTGGTTCATCTGACCTCATCCTCTAATTATTTAAATCCTCTAAAATTATTAGGTCCTTAAAATGATAAAGTTATGGAGATAACTGAGTCATAGCCTCCCATTAAGGTGTTTGATAATGAGTCCATTAACTCAATAATCATTGCAGACCCAAAGGCCTGGTGCTTGTTGACTAATGAATTATCACTCATCATATGATGACTTGGAAGTGTCTCTCTAATGGTGGTTAGGTGAGCCAACCAAAGTTGGGCTTAATCATTCGTTGGTTAGATACACCAAGTATGATCATGTTAATGGTTGGACCTAACCGATCCTTACAGTGGAGCCAAAGCCTACTGATTAGGTTTCTGGGGCAAAATTAAAATTACTAGAAATTATTTAGAGAAACAATTGGTTATGAACCTACCCTTAGATGTACATGGGTTGACCAACCAAAGTTGGGCTTGTGTGCAGTCTAAGTGGATTCTAGTACCCGCTAAGGAATTAGGGTAATTCCTCGATTGGAGTAGAGGCTACCAATTCGAATAAAATAGTGGGAGAAACCTTTTGATTAAAGTCCAAATCTTTAGGTTTAATGAATCAATTACTAATTAGGTTATGGTTCTCCTTTGTGCAAATATGGCCACTTCCCTATCGCTCCGATCATTGTTGGACAATGATAAGTTGGTGGACCCAACTTCGGTAGCTGGTACCGAAAGTTGAAGATAGTCCTGGAGCATGAACGGATCCTATATGTGATAATGATCCTGCACCTGAGGAGCCAGCTGTCAATGCACGTGGAACATCAGAGACACTTACCAGAAGTGGCTCAGTGATCGGACCAGGTGCGCTGTATCATGCTGGCTATCATGAGCGACGAGTTCAGTCGCAGATTCGAGATGGCTCAGCCAAAGGACAGCTTCAAGTGTTGGAGGATGCCTTTGGCACACCCGATGACGTGGAGAGGCACAAGACTAGTTGTCCATCTTCAACGCCAAAATGCGGATGGTGCCTCTGTCACTGATCATGTATTGTACATGATCGAGCTGATGGAAGATTGAGCAAGCTCGACTTTCCTTGCATGAGCAGCTTGGGAAAGATGCAATACTAACTCGCTGCCCAAGTCTTATCTCCCATTCCTCACTCATTATAGAATGACAAAGCCTGAAGAAACTACCACGGTTACTGGGTTGCTTCAGAACTTTGAGAAGGATCACCAACTTCACAAGGAGTCGGTGAACTTAGTGGGAGGTTCGTCTTCTGGTTCTCGACCTTTAAGAAAGGAAGAAGAACAAGAAGAAGAAAGTAAGAAGGTGCAAGTTCAGGCTGGACATCAGTGCAGAGCCAGACCAAAAAGATCAAGCCTGATAAGAGTCTATTCTACTGGCAAGCACCCTAGATTAGATAGTGTGTCAGATATCTACTTATGGCACTGTAGGCTAGTCATATAAACAAGAACAGAATAAACAGGTTGACTCAAGAGGAATCCTCGAAGTCAGTGATTGTGAATCACTTCCAACCTGTGAGTCCTGTCTTCTTGGTAAAATGACCAAGTCACCTTTTACTGGAAAAGGTGAGAGAGCTACTGAGCTCTTGGCCTAGTACATACTGATGTATGGGCCCATGAGCACCAGTGCTAGAGGTGGATATTTCTACTTCATAACTTTCACGGATGACCTATCCCGATATGGATATGTCTATCTGATGAAACATAAGTCGGATTCATTTGAAATGTTCAAACGATTCTAAGTGAAGTAGAAAAATAAACTGGAAGAGTATTAAAACTCTTCGATCTGATCGAGGAGGAGAATACCTTTCTAGTGAGTTTCTCACATATCTAGGAGAGAATGGATTCTCTCCCAATGGACTCCTCCAGGAACACCACAGCATAATGGTGTGTTGAAAGGAGGAATCGGACTTGTTAGACATGGTCCGATCCATGATGGTTTTGCTAGCTTGCGATATCCTTCTGGGATATGCACTCGAATCGCCTGTTATCTGTTAAATAGGTTCCAAGTAAGTCTGTAATTAAGACTCCATATGAGATATGGACGGACGTAAGCCAGACTTTCACACCTTAGGGTCTGGGGTGCCCGCCTATGTCAAACGATTAGTCACAGACAAACTTGGACCTAGGTCTGACAAATGCTCATTCATAGGGTACCCCAAAGAGACAAAAGGATATTTTTTCTACCATGCTGATGAACAAAAGGTGTTCGTCAGCCTTAAGGCAATCTTTTTAGAAAAGAGTTCCTTGGTGAAGGAACCGTTGCCTCTAAGGTTGAACTTGATGAAGTTCAACAGGTAGAAGGACCGACACCAATAGCTGAACCTGAGTCGGATATGATTAGATCAATCCGAGCCCAATATACCTGCACCATTAAGGCGATCCGGTAGAGTACCGCATCAGCCGGACAGATACTACGGTTTCTTGGTCCGGGATGGTGATCCCATCGAACTTGATGAGAATAATGAGGATCCGATCACCTATATGGATGCTATGCAGAGACCTGATTCGAGAAATGGCTTGAAGCCATGAAATCCGAAATGGAGTCCATGAAGGTCAACGATGTATGGACATTGGTTGACCCACCTGAAGGGGTTAAACCCATTGGGTGTAAATGGTCTTCAAAAGGAAGAGGGCGCAGACGGAAAGGTGGAGACCTATAAAGCCCGTCTGGTTGCCAAGGGGTATCGTCAACGTTATGGTATTGACTATGATGAGATGTTTTCCCTGTGGCAATGCTCAAATCTATTCGGATAATGCTTGCAATAGCTGCCCATCTGGATTATGAGATCTGCAGATGGATGTAAAGACAGCTTTCCTGAATGGAGAGCTGACTGAAGAGGTGTATATGATACAACCTGAAGGGTTTACATCCACAGATGAGTCCAAGGTGTGCAAGCTTCAGAGATCCATTTATGGACTGAAGCAAGCTTCTCGGAGTTGGAACATGCATTTTGATAAGGTGATCAAAATGTATGGCTTCATTAAGAATGGAGAAGAGCCCTGCATCTATAAATGGGCAAATGGTCCAGTTGTGGTATTCCTTGTCTTGTACGTGGATGACATTCTCTTAATCGGGAATGACATCCCCGCACTACAGGGAATAAAAGTTTGGTTGTCATCACAGTTCTCCATGAAGGACTTGGGTGAAGCATCCTACATCCTAGGGATGAAGATCTATAGGGATAGATCTAAAAGGATGCTTGGTTATCCAGTCCATGTACATAGACACTGTGCTGAAGAGGTTCAGCATGGAGAATTTCAAGAAGGCTATCTACCGATAGGCCATGGAATTTCTCTCTCTAAGAAGGATTGTCCGACAACTCCTGAAGAGAGAGAGCGTATGAGTAGAGTCCCATATGCTTCAGCCGTGGGATCTATCATGTACGCATGACATGTACAAGACCAGATGTGGCATACTCACTAGGAGTAGTGAGTAGATACCAATCTGATCCTGGAGAAAATCACTGAAAAGTGGTTAAAGCCATCCTTAAGTATTTGAGAAATACTAAGGACCAATGGTTGGTTTATGGCGAGTCAGATCTGAAACTTGTGGGGTTCACAGACTCCAGCTTCCAATCTGACCATGATGACAGCAGGAGCATGTCGGGTTATATCTTTACTCTGAATGTGGAGCCATCTGCTGGAAGAGTTCCAAGCAGCATACTGTGGCAGACTCTGTTTGTGAAGCGGAGTATATCGCAGCATCAGATGCCGCGAAGGAAGCTGTGTGGCTGAGGAAATTCATCAACGAGCTCAGAGTAGCACCCTCCCTCGATGGTCCAGTCCTGCTCTACTGCGACAGCACTGGTGCCATAGCTCAGGAGAAGGAACCCAAAGACATTAGCGGACGAAGCACATCTTGCACCGCTTCCACCTGATCCGAGAGATCGTGGATCGAGGTGACGTCGACCTTCAGAAGATCGATGAAAGGAGAACCTAGCCGACCCCTTCACTAAAGCCCTGGCAATAAAGGAGTTCGACAACCATAAGTCGAAGATGGGTATTAGATACTGTGCCGAGTGGCTTTAGGACAAGTGGGAGTTGTTGGAAAATGTGTCCCAAAAAGTCAATCGTCAAGCTGTTGACGGTTGAGCAACCAAGTATTGTAATTGATTTGTTAATAAATAAAATATATTTGGCATCTTCATCATAAGCTTTCATCTTCTAATGAACTCCGTTGTTATGATGAAGTCCTTAGGACTATTTAGGTTTGATAAAGAGAGGATTTATCGATTAGTCCTTAAAACTGTTCACGACCAAATGATAGGCTGTTAATAAGGACGACAGCTTCTATCGAGCATAGGTCGCTGTAGGCCATATGGGTTGGTTGTCCTCTTAACCAAGGAGTGTGGAGACACTGGTATGGCATACAGGTGAGATATAAGGGTACATCATCATTGAATGTGACCAACTCCAGAGTATTCTACTGTCGAGAATATCTCTGATGGGATATAGGTATAAGTGTCCCTTAGACCTGAGATCGCCTCAGTGACTTGCAAGCAACTCACTGTGCTTTGGTACTGGACTAACTGAATTTCTAATTCAGGGACGGAAGGCTTCTGGGCACAGTCAAGTACTTGCGAAGTCAGAGTGTGATCGAGATGGGATTGACCACTCCAAGAGTTGGAGAAGAATGAGTCGCTGTATTTCAATTTAGTAAAATCTTGGCCAGGGTAATCCATCAGATGGATTTGATATTTTGAAATACAATGTGGACAACCTGATCAGAGTTGACAGTTGAGCTCTGGGGTGTCCTATGATCATTTTGGTCAAGGGGATGAATTATATGAAAACTATATCCGCATGGGTTCTAAGGATGTTGTTCTACACATTCGACCTATCCGGTCGTCGGGTACTATTGCTAGATGGTCACTTCAATTGGTATAGGAATTTATTTCTATGCTACCGGCTTAGGTTCAGACCTATGAGGTCACACACATTAGAGTTCATGATCCGATCAGATGGTTGATCAACGATTAAGAATCGTTCTAGGATTAAATGATCAATACGATTGACATTTAACCCAGTGCAAGTGTTGCAGGAGGATCGATTAGCAATTCGATTGCTAATTGGCTTAATTTGATTAAGCCAATGGGCTGAGATTAAGTCTAATTAAATATGATTTAATTAGATTTATTTTGGGCTTGATTGGTTCATATAATTCATCCCCTTGACCAAAATGATCATAGGACACCCCAGAGCTCAACTGTCAACTTTGATCAGGTTGTCCACATTGTATTTCAAAATATCAAATCCATCTGATGGATTACCCTGGCCAAGGTTTTGCTAAATTGAAATACAGCGACTCATTCTTCTCCAACTCTTGGAGTGGTCAATCCCATCTCGATCACACTCTGACTTCGAAGTACTTGATTGTGCCCAGAAGCCTTCCGTCCTGAATTAGAAATTCAGTTAGTCCAGTACCAAAGCACAGTGAGTTGCTTGCAAGTCACTGAGGCGATCTCAGGTCTAAGGGACACTTATACCTATATCCCATCAGAGATATTCTCGACAATAGAATACTCTGGAGTTGGTCACGTTCAATGATGATGTACCCTTACATCTCACCTGTATGCCATACCAGTGTCTCCACACTCCTTGGTTAAGAGGACAACCAACCCATATGGCCTACAGCGACCTATGCTCGATAGAAGCTGTCGTCCTTATTAACAGCCTATCATTTGGTCGTGAACAGTTTTAAGGACTAATCGATAAATCCTCTCTTTATCGAACCTAAATAGTCCTAAGGACTTCATCATAACAACGGAGTTCATTAGAAGATGAAAGCTTATGATGAAGATGCCAAATATATTTTATTTATTAACAAATCAATTACAATACTTGGTTGCTCAACCGTCAACAGCTTGACGATTGGCTTTTTGGGACACATTTCCCAACAAATGGTTGGATCTAACTAGGGCTTGCAGAGAAGACCAAAGTTAACTGAAAAGTTACCTAGGGCTAAACCAATTACTAAAAATTATTTAGTGAAATAATTGGTTTAAGAACCTACCTATGGATGCACATGAGTGAGCTGTCCAAAGTCGAACTTGTGTGCAATCTATGTGAATTCTAGTATCTACTAAAAAATTAAAATAATTCTTTGAATTGGAGGTAGAGGTTATCAATTCGTTATAAAATAGTGGGAGAACCTATAGACTAAAGTTTATATCTTTAGGCTTAATTAATTCATATACTGATTAGGTTTTGATTTTTTTTTTGTATAGTTATGGCCTCAAACTTATCGCTCTGATCACTATTGGATAGTGAAAAATTGATGGGACCCAACTTTGATAGCTGGTATTGAAAACTAAAAATCATCCTGGAGCATGAGCGGATCTTGTACATCATTACAGATCCAGTATCTGAGGAGCCTGCTCCTAATGCTGTGGTGTGGTTCGAGATACTTACTTGAAGTGGCTCAACGATCGAACCATGGTGCATTGCATAATGCGGGCTACCATGAATGATGAGTTCAGTCGAAAGTTTGAAGAAGCTCAGCCAAAAGATATGCTCAAGGTGTTGAGAGAGTCTTTTGGTACTCTTGATGATGTTGAGTGGCACAAGACTAGTTGTATCATTTTCAATGCTCAGATAAGGGAGGAAGCATCGATCATCAATACATGATCGAACAGATCGAGCGACTGAGCAAGCTCGGCTTTTCCTTGCATGACCAACTTGAGAAGGATGCGATCTTGAACTCTCTATCCAAATCCTATCTATCATTTCTCAGTTATTTTTGAATAACGAATCCTGTATTCAACTACCATGGTCTGTTGGGATTGCTATCGACTTTTAAGAAGGATCACCAACTCCATAAAGAGATGGTGAATATAGTGGATCTTCTTTGGATGGGCATCATCCCTTTAAGAAAGGGTAGAAAAAAAAATAGAAAGATGGAAAGTGCTGAGAGTCAGACCCAAAAGTTCAAGTCCAAGGCCAACCAAAGTCAGGCAGAGTGCTTCTATTATAGAAAGCAGGGTCATTGAAAGAGGAACTGTCCTCAATATATAGCTTCACTTGACCCAAATAGGTAAAAGAAGAAGAAAAAATCGATTGCTGGACAAGGTAAATATATGATAACACTTGTAACTTCTCAATTTTTGATACAATGATCTGAGTATTGAATACTGGTAGTCCTATTAACATTTACAATTCATTGCAGGGACTTCAGGTCAATAGGAGATTTAAAGATGGTGAGAGATTTCTAAACGTTAGAGATGGAAGATCAGTTCCAGTTCTAGCTTTAGAAATTATCAAGCTTGTATTCGATTCTCATTCTATTATTCTTAGTGATTGTTATTTCTATTCTAGTTTCTTATTGAATGTCATTTCTGTCGGCCTTTTGGCCAAAGCAAATTATGAAATTTCAATAAAGAAAAGCTTTTGTGATATCATTATGAATGGTATTACTATAATGCATGAACAGTGGAACAATGATATTTATATTGTATCACGGTCTAATATAATGTACACGACTAATAAATGCCTAGAATAGTTGATGTCACGGATGTCTACCTTTGACATTGTACGCTAGGTCATATTAACAAGAATAAGATGAACAGATTAGCTCAAGAAGGAATTCTTGATGACAATGATTATGAATCACTACCTACCTATGAGTCTTGTTTACTTGAAAAGATGACCAAGTCACCTTTTACTGAAAAAGGTGAATGAGCTAGTGATGTTCTGGGTCTTGTACATACTGATGTATGTGGACCCATAAGCACTAGTGTCAAAGGAGGGTATCACTATTTTATTACATTCACAGATGACCTATCTAGCTATGGGTACATCTACTTGATGAAATGCAAGTCTGAATCATTTAAAATATTCAAGCGATTCCATAATGAGATAGAGAAACAAACTGAAAAGAATATTAAAACTTTTCAATCTGATCGAGGAGGTGAATATCTTTTTGATAAATTTTTGATATATCTTGAGAAGAATGAAATTTTCTCATAATGGACTCCACCTGGAATGCCACAGCACAATGGTGTGTTGGAAAGGAGAAATCGAACCCTATTGGACATAGTTCAATCCATGATGGGCTTTTCTAGTATGTCGATCTTCTTTTGGGGATATGCACTCGAATCGACTTGCTATGTACTTAATAGGGTTCCTAGTAAATCTATAAATAAAACACCATATGAGATGTGGATGGGATGTAAGCTAGGACTCTCTCACCTTAGGGTTTGGGGTTGTCCGGCTTATGTAAAATATTTGAAAACAGACAAACTCAGAGCCATATTTGATAAATATAATTTTATAGGGTATCCCAAAGAAACTAAGGGATATTATTTCTATCTTACTGATAAACAAAAGGAATTTGTCAGCCTTAGGGCAGTCTTTTTGGAAAAAAAATTTCTTGAGAAAGGAATTCATACCTCTAAGATTGAACTTGATGAAGTTTAATAGATAGAACCGACACAGTCTAGTGAACCCACAGAATTAGATTTGATGATGTCAAACTCGAAACCTATTGTAGACACACCACTAAAGAGATCCGATACAATATCACATCAACCAGATAGATACTATGATTTTTTGATCCGGGACGGAGATCCTGTTGATCTCGATGAGAACAATGAGGACCCGATCATTTATATGGATGCAATGTAGAGGTCTGACTTTAATAAATGGCTTGAATCCATAAAATCTAAAATGGAGTCCATGAAGGTCAATGATGTGTGGACATTAGTTGACCCATCTGAAGGGGTTAAACCCATAGGGTGCAAATGGGTCTTCAAAAGGAAGAGGGACGCAGACGGAAAGGTGAAAACCTATAAAGCTAGTTTGGTTGTCAAGAGCTATCATCAGCATTATGGTATTGACTATGATAAGATATGTTTTTCAATGGCGATGCTCAAATCTATTCGGATTATGCTTGCGATAGCAGTACATATGGACTATGAAATCTAGCAAATGAATATGAAAATAGTTTTTTTAAAGGGAAAGTTAGAAGAAGAGATGTATATGATATAGCCTGAAGATTTCACATCTACAGATGAGTCTAAAGTATGCAAGCTTTAAAGATCCATCTATGGATTGAAGCAGGCATCTAAGAGTTGGAACATACATTTTAATATGATTATCAAAACATATGGCTTCATTAGGAACGGAGAAGAATCCTACATTTACAAATGGGTAAATAACTTTGTGATTGTATTTCTCATTCTGTATCTGAATGATATTCTTTTAATCAAAAATGACATCTCTACATTATAAGAAATAAAGGTCTGGTTATCATCTCAATTCTTTATGAAAGATCTAGAAGAAACATCTTACATCTTTGAGATAAAGATCTATAGAGATAGATCGAAAAGGTTGCTCAGATTGTCTCAATCTACATACATAGATACTGTGCTAAAATAGTTCAGCATGAAAAAATTTAAGAAAGGCTATCTCCTGATAGGCCATAAAATTTTTCTCTCGAAGAGAGATTGTCTGACAACTCCTCAAGAGAGAAAGTGTATGAGTAGAATTTTATATGCTTCGATAGTAGATTCTATAATGTACGTCATGATATGTACAAGACCAGATGTGGCATACTCACTAGGAGTAGTGAGTAGATACCAGTCTGATTCAGGAGAACCACTAGAAGGTCATAAAAATCATCCTTAAGTATTTGAGAAATACTAAGGATCAGTGGCTTATTTATGGTGAAGCTGACTTAAAACTAGTGGGGTTCACCAGTTCCAGCTTTCAATTAGACCATGATGATAGTAAGAATGTGTCAGATTATATTTTTATCCTGAACGATGGAGCAATTTGCTAGAAAAGTTTCAAGTAGCACACCATGGTTGACTCTATTTGTGAGGCGAAGTATATTACGGCATCTGATGCTGTAAAGGAAGCTGTATGACTGTGAAAGTTCATTAGCGAGCTTAGAGTGGCACCCTCCATCGATGGCCCTGTCCTATTATACTGCAACAGCACTGAAGCCATTGCTTAAGACAAGGAGCCAAAGTCCCTTCAGCATACCAAACATATTATGTGCCACTACCATCTCATCCGAAAGATCATGGATCGAGGTAACATTGATCTTCAGAAGATCGATGGGAAGGAGAACCTGACTGACTTATTTACTAAAGCTCTCGAAATCAAAGAGTTCGACGATCACAAGTCGAAGATGGGTATATGATACTGTACCAATTGACTTTAGTCCAAGTGAGAGTATTTGAGAATTATATTTTAAAGTCAATCGTCAGCCTATTGATGATTGTGCTCATATTTATAAATTGTATATAAATTTTTATTAATAAAAGTTATTTGATTTTTTTATCATATTTTGTCTATCTTTTTTGAATTTCTGTGTTGTGATGAAGTCCTTAGGACTATATTTAATCGACAAAGGAGGATTTGTCATTTAGTCCTTAAAACGTATTTACGATCAAATGATATGCTATTAAAAGAATGATAGCAATATCAAGTATAGGTCATTGTATGCCATATGGGTTGGTTTTTCTCTTTGTTGGAAAACGTAGGCGATTTCATGCATGTATTTTAAAAATTTTTAGAATAAAATATAATGGAAGACAACTAGATTAATCATATTAACCTAACATGCATATGATCTAATCATTAAATTAATCTATTCTAAAATCTATAACATGTTATGTTACATATAAAATTTGAAAAGTCCAAAAGATAAAATCTGCATGCATACATATGAGCAGTAGATCAGATCTACTACTAATTTGAGTCCAGAACTCGATACCTGAGTATGGGTCGATGATGGTTGCTACTAAGAGATGTGGTAAAGATGATCCTTGTTGGTTGCTCATAACCGCACACACGTCTGACCTCTACGGAAGGTCCACTCGAAGCCCCGATCTGATTGATCTTTTCGAAAGTGCTAGCTCGCGCAAAGACCATCTTCTTGACTGATTTGGATCCTTTCTTCAAATCTCTCGAACCTTTTCAGAGATTGAAGATGGACATCTGGAAGAGATGGACATGTGGAAGAAGAATGGAGAGGAGACACTCTTCTCTCTTCTTTTTCTCTCTTCCCAAATCCTTAGGAATAAAATCCTAGAAAACTAGGTTTTGCGCACACCCAAAGAGAGAGGACTCTCCTCTCTTTTTCTCATGCCATGAACCATGCCCAAACCCCTTCAATGTGAAGAGCACTTTCTCTTCTATCTTACATGCACAAAAGAAAGAATAACTCTTTTTATTTGGGCATGTAATGAGTTAGGGTGAAGAGTCCTAGAGATGTTGGACTGTTACTTGTTTTTGTCGCCTCTTCTCACAAATTCCACCACCCAAAAAATATGGGATGCCCCAAACAACTTGCTCTCACATGGAATCAGATCTCAAACTAATTTTTCATCATGAAATCCTCCATATTGTCACACAAAATAAGAGGAAAATAAGGTATGGGTGGCAAGGTCTTATAGATAAGGTCAAACCTTATCTAATATGGTAACCAATTCAAATCATGTTTGAACCTACCATAAAGACCAGATTATTATCCATTTTTGGATGTGAGAAAGAGTGGGTGGAAAGTCTTTTGGTGTGGAGGAATCTCATGCAAAAAAACTTTAGCATGGAGAAAGGTGGGCATCCTAAATCTCAGTGGCGCATGGGAGAAGAGTCCAATCTTCTATGGACTCTTTGTTTTCTTATTTGACTCCTAACCAAATTACATCTAGTTAAGTCTAAATAAATAGATGAAATCTAATTTAATTAGGTTCATAAATTCTTAATCAAATCTTAATCAAATTAAAAATTGACTAAACCAAAGTCCTGATCAATTCAGGGACAATTCTCCCTTAGCGATTAGGTCATCTTATAACCTAATCGGATCAAACCTAATTGAATATAATTTTATTATATTTTATCTAATTTTTTTTGATCAATCAAATTGAGTTAATCAGTAATCTAATTATTAATTATTTTTTTATTAATTTACTAACACTTATGAATAAATTTATTACAACTTTTGCATAAGGTTAACCATCAATCGAATTAACAATTAAGTTCTTGAACAATTCTCAATCGTTGATCAGCCATATGATCTGTCAGAATTTTTTTTTGAGCAAGACCCCATAGGTCTGAACCTAAGTTGGTAGTATAGAAATAAATTTTTAAACCAATCGATGTAACCATCTAGCAATGAGACCCGACATCCGGATAGTTTGAATGATGGCGAAGTAATATTCAAGAACCTACTGGCATATGGTTATCGTATAATTCATCTCTTTGATCCTAATGCTCAAGGATGACCTAGGATTTGACTATCAACCCTGTATAAGTCATCCACAATGTATTTCAATCTTTCAAATCCATCACATGGATTATCTGGGCTCAGGTTTTGCTATATTGAAATACATTGATATATAACACTTACTAATTTGGAGGGATCAATCCCATCTCAACTCACACACTGACTTGACAAGTACTGTCTGTACCAAAAAATCATCCATTACTGAATTAGAAATTTAGTTAATCCAGCACCAAAGTACATTGAGTTGCTTGCAAGTCACCGTGGTGATCTCAAGTTGGAGGGACACTTATACCCATACCCTTCATGAGCTACTCTTGACAGTAGAGTGCTCCATAATTGGTCACGTTCAGTGATAATGTACTCCTACATCTCATCTACTTGTCATACTAGTGTCTCCACACTATTTGGTTATGAGGATAACCAATGCATATGGTACACAACGACCTACACTTAATATCTCTATCATCCTAATAATAGCGTATCGTTTAGTTGTGAATCTGTTTAAGGACCCATACTCTTGATGAATCCTAATCTAATTGGATTAGGTCAGCTCGAAAATCCCAATCAACTAGGACTCTTCCTAATTGATTCTTGAATTAAACTCTTTTAATTTTGATGAGTCCACAAGTCAAGATTGATGTCTAGCAACGTGTCATGACTATCAAGAAGATTTAAAATTTAGCAAAAATATCAAAATTATTCTTCCATGATGAGTTACCGTGTAATTTAATCTTTCAATCATACAACATCTTGGAAAGGCCATGGGTATGAAAATATGTCAAACCCAAATACTTATCCGTATATATCTTGATCTAGTATGATGACTCGATTGATGAACTAGTAGAAATTATTTCTACTGCTCATCCCTGCTCTGGCCAGAGACTCTCAGAGTCATCATCTCATGAGATCACAAAGGATGTTCTCTCTTCCTACAAGGAGTGATTGATTCCTTATTGACCACTCATAACCTCCATGCATACTTCATCATATCTAGAATATCTTACACACATCTCAAAGTGGTGTGCTAAGGAATAAACCAAAGTAAGGGTCCATGTACACAAGGTATCATGGTGATCTCAGGTCAAAGGATCACATGCGCCACTCCTATTGAAGAACCATCTGTTGACATGCTGTCAGACTCCGTCAGATATTCTTTTGGTGGGTCTGTTCAATGAACTCATTCTTTAATGAGTACCTACATTAGTGTTACTACATAAGTGGTTGTGAGATCAACCACCCTCTCCATTGAGCATACATAGGATGTACCAGTCTTATCGGTATTATCGATCTTTGACTCGATGATCCAATGACTAGAAATATTTTAGATTATAGCTATCAAGATTTTAGATCTCATTGGCATGATCTCATTATGACTCTAAAATCATTGTCCTAATCTATAGAGTTTATCATAATCATAAAAAAATATGATGCAGCAAATGATAAAATATAGTACCTCATAAATAAAAATAACTAATGCCATGCAAATAAGTAGAAAGAAAATAAAGAAAAATCTCTTCGCATCCTCATGCGATTGGCTTATAGGATACTATTCATTCAATCTTTCACTTATTAAAAATTATGTCCCAAAGTCAATCATCAGCCTATTGACGGTTGTGCTTATCATTGTAATTGTATATGAATTATTGAATTAATAAATGTTATTTGATTTTTTTCATCACTGTGTACATCTCATTTTGAACTCCTGTTATGTGATGAAGTCTTTAGGACTATTTGATTCGATATAGGAGGAAATATCATTTAGTCCTTAAATGAGTTCATGACCAAATGATATGCTATTACTAGGATGATAGACATATCAAGTGTAGGTCATTGTGTGCCATATAGGTTAGTTGTCCTTTTAACCAAAGAGTATAGAGATGCTGGTATGGCATGCAGGTAAAAAATAGGAGTACATTTTACTGAATGTGACCAACTTCGGAGTACTCTGCTGTCCAGAGTCACTCCGAAGGGATATAGGTATAAGCATTCCTCCGACCTAAGATCACCACGGTGACTTGCAAGCAACTCACTATGCTTTGATGCCGGACTACCTGAATTTCTAATTCAGCGATGAAAGATTTTTGAGTATAGTCAGGTACTTGTAAAGTCGGTGTGTGAGTCAAGATAGAATTGATCCCTTCGAATATGTAGGAGTTAATGTATTAGTGTATTTCAATTTAGTAAAATCTTGATCGAGGTAATCTATATGATGGATTTTGAAAATTAAAATATAATGTGGATGAGCATATCAGGGTTGGCAGATAAACCCTAGGTCACCTTGAGTATTTAGATCAAAGGGATAAATTATACGGTAACTATATTCAAATAGGTTCTTGAGTGTTGCTTTGCATACATTCGATCTATCCGGATGTCGGATATCATTGCTAGATGGTTACTCTGATTGGTATAGAAATCAGTTTCTGTGCTACTGACTTAGATTTAAACCTATGAGATCATATATATTAGAAGTTTCTCTCCGATCATATAGCTAATCTGAAGAGTTTCAGTCAATGGGGACTTTGGTGAAGAGTCCCACTTGACGGGAACTCTACTGAAGAGTCCCACTGGACGGAGACTCTAGAGAAGAGTCCTATTATACTTGAACTCTATCTTTAATGAAGGATTAATTAGTGAATAGATCACTAATTAGCTCAATTAGATTGAGCATTAAAGTTTGGATCAAGTCTGATTGAATTTGATTCAATCAAGTTAAGTCTGATTGGGTTATGAGATGACTTAATCAGTAAGGGAGAAATGATCCTGATTTGATCGGATCTATAGCTTAATTAATTTATTTATTTGATTAAATTTAATTGAGATTATAGAAGTCTAATTAGATTAAGTTCATCATATTTTATTTGGATCTAATTGGATTGGATTTGAAAAAAATTCAATTGGTTAAACCCTAGAGTCCCAAATGAATAGGACTTTATCCCTTGTGCCACCTAAATTGTATCATGCCTTTCCTTACTGCAAAAAATTAGTTTGTATATGAGAAAATTAGAAAATAATCTTTTTTTATCACCCATTAAGAATAAAAATTGGTTGGTTTTAATTTAAATTTAAATTAGTTTAAATTTTAACTTAAAATCTTATTCATATCCTTCCATACATTGGCTGCTTTTGAAGGGATCTATTGTATACGAGAAAAAGAGCTCTTCCTAATTGATTTTCATACCCAATTTTCTCTGATAATTCTCTCTTTAAGTTAGAAAAGGGTGAGAAAAAGTTAGAGTTGAATTGAAATTCAAAAGAGTTTGAATTGCAACAAACTCCAGCCTTTATCCTATTTTATCTGGTTTGTGCGACAACCATAAAAAGGCCACAATTTTATGTGCCAAAAGAGGAGAACTTTTCAATGTGAGATATCAGAGAGAAAGAGGATCAAAAATACCTTTTTGGAATATGAAGATTGGGTGTGTTTCCTTCCTCCTTGGCATGAACAAAAGAGGAGATCATTCTCTTCTTAGGTGAGAGACCTAGAACTGTTCTAGATTTTTGGATGAAGAAAAAATCAAAGAGAAGAGATCTTCATCTAATTTTTTTCCACCATCCAGCATCCTTCTCTAATCTATCTTCAATATCAGAAAGGTTGAAGGTGATCGAAGAAGGAGATCAAGTCAGATCTGTCGTCAGAAGCCAACTGCACGAGCTAGCACTCCTGCAGAGGGCTGATTGGTCCGAGGGGCTTGTGTGGACTATCTGTAGAAGCTGGATGCTTGTGTGGCTTTTTGACATTAGTGAGAGCTTCATACCATGCTTACCAGTAGTGAAGATCATTAACCCATAAAAAAGTGATGAGTTTTGAACTCTACCGACATAATCTAAAGGTTAGATCAAATTCAGGGCATCAATATGATTGATGTAGTTTTCTATTTTATTTTAGATTTTATATATAAATTTTTTATATCATAGATCCTTAATGATACTTTAGATTTGATTTAAGGTATATTTAAAAGATTAAAATATTTAATCTTTTATTATTTCATGATAAAATTTTAAAAATACATGCTTTGAACTATCCTTTTTTCCTTCAGATGGTATCAGAGCCAGATTTTTTATGACATAAATTTTTTATATATAATCTTATTTTAATTATTTAGATTAGATCTAAATAGTTAATTTTAAATTTAAGTAGTATAG
This sequence comes from Elaeis guineensis, assembly GCF_000442705.2. Classification (NCBI taxonomy): domain Eukaryota; kingdom Viridiplantae; phylum Streptophyta; class Magnoliopsida; order Arecales; family Arecaceae; genus Elaeis; species Elaeis guineensis. Next base: position 83,421,021 of record NC_026003.2, read on the forward strand.
TAATCTAATTGGATAGATCTTCATAGCCATCCAGTCATAGAAGAAATCAGGATTTTACTATCCTATTTACCCATTCGATGGAATCTCCTATGATGTGTTGGAGTGCTGCACAATTTTTTTTATAATGATGAATAATGAAAAAAATTTTAAAATTTTATTTTAGATATAAAATAATATATATTAGATCTAAAATTAAAATTTTGATCATTAGATGATTGATTATAAAAATATTTTATAAAATTAAAAACTATTTTCAAACATCGAACCCGAACCTATATCAGTCCAATGCTTAATTAAGAATTAAGTGATCTAGATTTGAGAATCAAAGATCTAAGATATTAATTTCATAACTCATGGGTTAATGGGTTAGCTCGAGTCAAGTCCATTTAACTGAGTTAGATCTAAGGTTAAAAATCATTGATAATGGACCATATTAGTAATTGATCAAATCTAATTAAAAGTTAATTCTGATTGGGTCAATTTCTTCTCTTGATTAATTTTAATAGTTATAGTTGGTCAAGTCTATGTCTTTGATTAGACCAATATGGACTTTGATCGTAGCTTTGTGGTCGAATCTAAGTCTATAAGTTGATCAAATTGAAAATGACTAATCAGTTGGTGTCTAAGAAAAGTATGACAGCTTTGATCAGTGGTCATTAATTGGGAGCTACTCACATAGATTGAGTTGATGATGAGTTAATGGCATATTCCTCCTATCAATCTCACTTATCTGGCCAACATGGTGAATCATGTTTCGATTAAATCACTTAATGATTGAAATTGACACATGCTAACTAGAAAATTAGTGTGACAGATTTAGGTGCCCCAAGTTTGACTTATCTTGAGTCCTCTTCATGATTTGGTTAAGTTAGTGAGAGGATTTATGACTGGTTGGCTGGACCAGCTTTTATCTATTCTTCTTTAATCTAACTTGATGATGTCAGTGAGAGGATTAAGATTAACTAATCAAGTCTTTTATCTCTCAATTCAACTAATTAAATCTTCTAAAATTGTTAAGTCCCTAAAAATAAAATAGTTATGGTGATAACTAGATCATAGCCTCCCATTAAGTTGGGTGATAATGAGTCTAACGATTTAGATGATCATTGGAGGTGCCACACACCTGGTGCTCATCTGGCTGTCAGAATTATCAATCATAATATGTTGTTTTAGTTGTATCTTTCTGATAATGGTCAGGTTGGTCGAGCCACACTCAGACCTGATCACTCATTTGTTAGATACACTAAATTTTGGCATGTTAATGGTTGGATCTAACCAGAACCTTCAGTGGAGGTGCCACACGCCTGCTAAAGAGGTATCTGGGGCAAAATTGAATACTAAAAATTGTTTGGTGAAATAATTGATTAAGAACCTACCCATGGGTACACAAGGGTTGGCCGAGCCACACTCGAGCCCATGTGCAGTCCATGTGGATTCTAGTATCCCCTAAGAAATTAGTGTAATTTCTCGAATTGAAGGTAGAGGCTATCAATTTGAATAAAATAGTGAGAGAATCTTTAGATTAAAATCCATATCTTTAGGCTTAATCAATTCATAAACTAATTAGGTTCTGGTTTTCTTTTTGCAGTTATGGCCACCACCTTATCGCTCCGATCACTATTAGATAGTGATAAATTGATGGATCCAAATTTTGATAGCTGGTATTGAAAGCTCAAAATTATCTTGGAGCATGAATGAATCTTGTATGTGTTAACTGATCTGACACCCGAGGAGCCAGCTCCAAACGCATGTAGCTCGATCAGAGACACTTATCAGAAGTGGCTCAATGATCGAACTATGGTTCGTTGTATTTTACTGGTGATGATGAATGATGAATTTAGCCATCATTTTGAGAATGCTCAATGACAGGACATGTTGCAAATATTGAACGAGTTCCTTGGCACACCCGATGATGTTGAGAGGCACAAGACTAGTTATGCCATCTTCAATGCTCGAATGAGAGAAGGAGCATCAGTCACTAATCATGTATTGTACATGATTGAGGAGTGCCTAAGCAAGCTTGACTTTTTTCTACATGAGCAATTGGAAAAAGATGCTATTTTGAACTCTCTGTCCAAATCCTACCTCCCTTTTCTTACTCATTTTCGAATGACAAAGCCTGCAGTTAACTACTATTGTTTGCTGGGGTTACTGCAAAACTTTGAGAAGGATCACCAGCTCCAAAAGGAGTCAGTAAATATTATGGAGGGTCTTCTTTAAACATCGATTCTTTAAAAAAAGAAAGAAGAACAAGAAAAGGGTACAAACTGCTGGGGCACCCATGAAGGAACCAGATGTAGGGTTTCAGGATTAGATCTTGAAATTTTTTCAAGATCAGGTAGCGGAAGACTAAAATAAATCAAAACTTATCTTATAAAACTAAAAAATTTTAGATCTAACATCCTATTACATGATTATTACATGACATTAAATCAAAAATTAAAATATAAAGAGCAAGAACTACATGTTTATCATATCAACATGTTTCTATACTACATCTAATGTATGTAAAATATAATAGATCAGATCTATTACCTTGCAAGTTAGATGTTCTAACTTTGCTGATCCGGACTTGAAGATGATGTTGTGAGCCACACATGCATCCGACCTCTAGGAGTCATCCACACAAGCCCACGAATCACGATCAGAAGTCTGGTCCAGAAAATCAGCATAGTATGCTAGTATTGTGCTGATCCTTCTTCGATGGTCGATCAGATACCTTCTTCTTCTTGATTTGGACTCTTCTAAAGATGAGAAGTAGAAGAAGGAGTTTTAAATGTGAGACACTCTCAGAAAACTCACAGATGGAGGAAGGAAAGAGGTGAACTCAGCAACCCTAGAAGAAGACCCTCTTCTTCTTCCCTTTACTCTAACCCAGACACAGTTTTGTGTCTATTATATCTCCACGCCCCAACACTCTTTCTCTCTAATTTTCACATGCCCCAAAGGTCTCTCAATGCTCTATAATTTACAAAAAGTTTAAGAAGAAATTCATCTTAAATAATAAGATATAAAGAATTTTTATTTAGGTCAAATACCTAGTCAAAAAAAATCCAAACAGGGCAAGACAAGGGGTGCCCAACTCATGGGTGCCCCTCTTTCTTTTTCTATCATGGACCATCAGAAAAGGGTGCACAATATGTGCCATAAAACCCATGAAAATCCCTAAAAAAATTTAGATAAAATCAGTACCATAAGGAAAGAGTTTTGGTTTCCTAAAATTCTATCTCATAGAATTTGAAATCCAAACTAATTCCTACTTTGACTTGGTCCACAACCACATTCCATGTAACAGAGAAAGAGAAGAAATCTTTGGGCATGCATGAAAGCCTGGGAGAGAAAGTTTTGTCACACAAAATAAGAGAGAGTGGGCGTGGGGGGCTAAGGTGGCGCAAGGTGGAATCCTAGTCTTACTAGGATTCAATCTATGACTTGTTCAAATTTGATTTCTCAAACCAAATCAAAACTAAATCCAAATCAACCCAATTAAAATAGATCTTAACCCAATTAAAAATCTAATTTAATCAGATTAAATTAGATTTAAATCTGATTTAATTTTTTAATCAAATTAGAAATTAGGTTGACCCAAGTCCTAATTGAACTAGGACTAGTTTTTCCTTGCACTCGGCTTATCCAATAAACTAATTGAACTTGATCCAATCAAGTCCAAACTAAATCTAATTAAATTACATTCAATTAGACTTAATCTCAACCCATTGGCTTAATCAAATTAAGCCAATTAGCAATCAAATTGCTAATCGATCCTCCTATAACACTTGTACTAGGTTAAATGTCAATTGTATTGATCGTTTAACCCTAGAACGATTCTTAATCGTTGATCAACCATTCGATCAGATCATGAACTCTAATGTGTGTGACCTCATAGGTCCAAACCTAAGCTATAGCATAGGAATAAATTCTTGTGCCAGTCGAAGTGACCATCTAGTAATGGTACCCGATGGTCGGATAGGTCGAATGTATAGAATAACATCCTTAGAACTCATGCGAATATAGTTTTCATATAATTCATCCCCTTGACCAAAATACTCATAGGACACCTCAGAGTTCAACTGTCAACTTTGGTCAGATTGTCTACATTGTATTTCAAAATATCAAATCCATCTGATGGATTATCCTGATCAAGATTTTGCTAAATTGAAATACAGCGACTCATTCTTCTCCAACTCTTGGAGTGGTCAATCCCATCTTGATCACACTTTGACTTCACAAATACTTGACTGTGCCCAGAAGCCTTCCATCACTGAATTAGAAATTAATTAGTCCAATACCAAAGCACAGTGAGTTGCTTGCAAGTCACTGAGACGATCTCAGATCTAAGGAAAATTTATACCTATATCCCATCAGAGATATTTTCGATAGCAGAATGCTCTGGAGTTGGTCACATTCAATGATGATGTACCCTTACATCTCATCTGTATGCCATACCAGTATTTTCACACTCCTTGATTAAGAGGATAACCAACCCATATGGACTACAGCGACCTATGCTCGATAGAAGCTGTCTCCTTATTAACAGTCCATCATTTAGTCATGAACAGTTTTAAGGATTAATCGATAAATTCTCTCTTTATCGATCCTAAATGGTTCTAAAGACTTCATCATAATAACAGAGTTTATTAGAAGATGAAAACTTATGATGAAAATATCAAAAATATATTTTATTTATTAACAAATCAATTACAATACAAGGTTGCTCAATCGTCAACAGGTTGATGATTAGCTATTGGGACATATTTTCCAACAACTCTCACTTGTCAAAAAGCCACTCGGCACAGTATCTAATGAAGAAAAAACTGCCTTTTTCCTTGTAGGATCTTTCAGATTTCATCAAATCTGAGATGGAATAATTTAAAAAAAAATTTATCCTACAATTATTTCAGATCTAAATCTCTAGATTTAATTTTATTATCTAATATTAATTCTAAAATAAATTTAAAATCATGAGAAAATATGAAATACCTCAAGGGTAATCTGATTACCCTGTAGATGATCGCAGCAAGCCTGAGGTTCTGATTTAGCCACGCAATCGCCTGGCCTCTACCAGTATCCACTTAGGTAGGACCTGGATCATTTTCTCCTCACAAATCTTTGTTCTAAAAATTAAAACTAAATCTGATTAGGAAGATCTTCAAAAGTCTTCCTGAAGTTAGAGCAGCAGCCTATCGAAGAAGTCCTGCAGCCTTCCTATTCAAGGCATCACCACGCCTTAGACCTTTGCCGGACGGACGTCCAACTCCTAGGACATGAAGAGGGAAGGAAGAGCTATAGATGGGACATGGAGAAGAGAAAAGGGGGTAGCAGCTTTGATGGGTTTTGCATGATAACATGAAACCCTAGGCGCAAACAGGGTTTATATAGACCCTGTTGCACTACGCAGTGCCACATCATTCGATCAATCAAAAAATTCTATTTAATCCAAAAAAATTTTGATTAGTGGAGTGATATCATCTGATCATATCAAATAAGAACCCCACCCTCTCTCCAAGAGTTGGCACCAACTTTGGATAAGCACAAAGAAAGGTTGGCGCTAACTAGTCCATGTTGATCAAGACTCTCCATCCTTATCCACTTGAGGCGCCCACTTAATCTAATTGGGCTCATGCCATAATTTGATTATGGCACCTAATTTAATGTGGATTTGGCATGTGGACACTCTACAAAAATCCTCCAGCGAGCTCTTGCCAAGTGGCCTTCAGTTTAAGACCCATATGTCAACATTTGACAGATGTCCTAAAATGAAAATGGCAGGTGTCAGGAATTAGCAGGTGCTTATCTTAAATTCATCTCATAAATTAAGACAAATCTTTTTTGAGCTGGACAAGCTTATTTAGACTGAGAAAAATCTTCTCAAGATTCTTTGAATGAGTCAAATCATATTTGGCTCAGTCGAGATAGAAAAGATTACATGAGAGAAAGTTAGGCTCAATCGTGTGCTAGCACGATTTTCTTAAACCTAATTGGATCTAATCCAAATCAATTGGGCTAGCCCAATTGATGACATCCAGATCCTAACCTTTGTTAGTGTGACCCAGTTAGGTTTAATTCTGTATGGTAATGAGACATGTTATGATCTCATCATCGACATCATCGAAACTCCTTTCGATGGACCAAACTCTTCTGATTTAGATAATTAGAATGATCGATCATCAAGATCATTCTAATTGCTCCCAAAATCCATCAGTGATACCTAGCAGTATAGTGACAATCCATCAGAACTGAAGATGAACCTCTTGGTGCAGCTATCGATGTGATTGAGTTCCTCTATCATGAGTCCCGACTGAATTAGGGTTAAGGTGAACTCGTCAAACCCAACATCAGTCATATGAATCAATCGATTGATCCGAGTCCGATGTGAAAATCCAATGGAAAACTCTTTTCCATTATTTCACTCTGTCATGACCATGGGCTTAAGGACTCGATCTTTCAATCACCATAGGACTACTTCTTTCATCTACCGAGGTTGATAGATCCCATCTTGGTGCGATCTGGTTCCTACAATGAATATACTGCAGCCAACATACACCTCAGGGTTTCGAATGGCTAGGAGATTAAGTTATGGTGTAGTCAAACTATAACACACTCAAAGTGAACTGTCGATGCATCTCAAGTCAAAGAACTAGACACACAACTGCAGCATCGAGCTAGTCATCGACGAGAAGGTAGACTTCCTTATGACTGCTCGAGGTGGTCACGCTCAGTATTCTCATTCTCAACGAATACCTGCACTCTCACTTCGGTGTCTCCACACCATAGACTCAAGACACATCTACCCTAAGAAAGCAATCATACACCAACCTTCCGGATCGATCACCATCCTCGTGATGATCCTATGGTCAGGAGCTATTTATGAGTTAGTTATGTAAATTCATGCCTTAAATTTTCAACTCTTGAAAATATGAATTGACATTCTTACTAACTCAAAAGATGTATCACAGATACAATGTGATAGAAGAATAATCATTTATTGATTTATAGTTAAAATTATAAATTTGCCCTTAGATGTGTATAGAAATGTGTCAGCCAATCTGGCATCTAGGGCACACATCTAACAAACTCCCACTTGACCTAATGCTAATTGGCTACATATCTAAGTTCCATCTTCTCAAGATGGGATTCGATCTTTTACTAGCCTAATGGCTTTTTCAGCGGGTCTACCATATTGTCTATGGAGTTGACTCTCTTAACCTCGACATAACCTTTTTCGAGGTAATCACGGATCAGATGGAATCGCCACTCGATATGCTTGGACTTCTGGTGAGATCTTGGCTCCTTTGCTAGGGCTATGGTGCCATTATTATCGCAGTAAAGAGAGATGGCATCCGATGACATCACTCCAAGCTCCGCAGCAAACTTTTGTACCAGAATGCCTCCTTTGCAGCTTCTGATGCAGCAATATACTCTGCCTCCTTGGTGGAATCTGCAATCACCGTTTGCTTGAAACTCTTCCAGCTAACTGCACCACCATTGCAAATGAACAGACTCCCAGATGTGACTTTCTATCATCTATATCAGACATAAAGTCTGAGTCTGTATATCCCTGAATCTGGAGTGCTCCATTCCCAAAGACTAGAAACATATCCTTAGTCCTTCTCAAGTACTTAAGGATACATTTCACAGATGTCCAGTGCTCTTCACCTGGATTCGACTGATATCTGCTTGTGACACTCACAGCATGGGCTATATCAGGTCGTGTACATAGCATGGCATACATAAGGCTCCCTATTACCAAAGCATAAGGAATTTTGCTCATGGGTTCAATCTCCTCAGGTGTGCTAGGGCACATCTTCTTGGAGAGATGAATGCCATGTCTAAAAAGTACTAAACCTCTTTTAGAGTTTTCATGCTAAACCTTTTTAGCACCTCCTCTATGTACATCTTCTGTAAAAGTTCCAGCATCCTATTTTGTCTATCTCTATAGACCTTAATACCCAGTATAAAGGATGCCTCTCCTAGATCTTTCATAGAGAACTCCTTAGACAACCATACTTTGACTGAGGTCAACATGGGAATGTCATTCCCAATTAGGAGGATGTCATCTACGTACAATACGAGGAGGACAACTGCGCTCCCACTGACCTTTTTGAACACACATGGTTCCTCCTCGTTATTGATGAAATCAAACATTTTGATCACATCATTGAAACGAGTATTCCAGCTCCGAGATGCTTGCTTATGTCCATAAATGAATTTTTGCAGCTTGCAGACCTTGCGATCATCATCACTGGATGTGAAACCAAGTGGCTGTTCCATATAGATATCTTCCTCAAGATGTCCATTTAAGAACGCCGTTTTCACATCCATTTGCCATATTTCATAATCGAAATAGGCTGCAACAGCAAGCAATGTGTGGATGAATTTTAGAATGGCTACGGGGAAAATGTATCCTGATAGTCAATGCCTTCGCGCTGACTATAACCTTTCGCTACGAGCCTAGCCTTGAATATCTCTACATTCCCATCTGCACCTATCTTTCTCTTGAAGATCCATTTACACCCAATAGGTACAATACCTTCAGGTGGATCTACCAAGGTCTAGACTTGGTTTGAGTGCATCGAGTCAATTTCTGATCTCATTGCCTCTAACCATTTCTCAGAGTCGATATCTGATATCGCCTCATCATAGGTCTTGGGATCATCACCATGAGCCCTATTTTTCATGAGGAACATTTTCTCTACTTCCTCTTGTATAGTACCTAAGTACCTTTCAAGAGGATGAAAAATCCTAGTCGATCTATGAGGTGGAAGAGGTTGTGTTAGGACTGGTTCTAATTGATTTAGTTTCTCAAGTTCTTCAGCTTGTCGCTCTTGGGAGATATTCTCCTTGAGCTCAATTATTCTTTCGATGCCACCATCTTGAATAAACTAGTTTTCAAGAAAAATAGTATTTTGACTCACAATCATATTGTGGTCTTTTGAAATATAAAAATAGTATCCTAATGACTCTTTAGGATATCCTATGAATCGAGCTCTAAAAGACCTAAACTCTAACTTGTCCATCTGCTGTCTCTTGACATGAGCCGGACAACCTCAAATTTTGAGATGATTTAGACTTAGGCTTCTTACCATGCCATATCTCATATGGTGTGGTAGGAATGATTTTAGATGAAATCCTATTCAATACATATATTGCTGTCATGAGACAATGTCCCCAAAGAAACTCAGGGAGATCTGTGAAGCTCATCATGGAACAGATCATATCTAATAGGGTCCGGTTTCTCCGTTCTAAAACCCCGTTGAGTTGTGGCATTCTAGGTGGAGTCCATTGAGAGACTATGCCATTGTCCTTAAGATAGTCTAGAAACTCCCAACTAAGGTATTCACCTTCTTGATCTGATCGAAGAACCTTAATGGCCTTTCCTATTTATTTTTCTACTTCATATCTGAATTCTTTGAACCTTTCAAAGGCTTCAAACTTGTGTTTCATTAGGAATACATACCCATACCTAGACATATCATCGGTAAAGGTAATGAAGTAGATATAGTTGCCTTTAGCCGGCACATCAAATGGACCGCACACATCCGTATGTACTAGGGCAAGTAGGTCTGTGGCCCTTTCCCCATGTCCTACAAAAGGGAGTTTGGTCATTTTGTCTTAAAGGCATGATTCACAAACTGGATATGATTCGAAAGTCAACAAACTCAACAGTCCGAATTTTTTTAATTTGTTAACCCTATTTTCCACTATATGACCTAGCCTTAGGTGCCACAGATACCTATCATTTAGACTATCTCTAAGCCTTTTAATTTCTATGGCATTCACATTTTGCTCGATATTAAATACAGATACATCAATATGTAGCTGATAGAGACCGTTAATAACAAAACTATTTACAACTTTATTATTTTCATAAAATATGTTACAATGGTCCTTATGAAAGCTAATTACATAGCCTTCTTGTGCTAAACATGAAACAGAAATCAAATTCCTACCTGCTGCAAGTACATAATAATAATCTCTAAGAACTAAATCTAATTCTAACGGTAATCGCAGAGGGTAGGTTCTTACGGCCACAACAGCAACTCTTGCTCCGTTCCCGATGCGTAGGATCATGTCCCCATCTCTCAGCCTCCTGCTCTCCTCAAGATCCTACATAGAAGTGCACAAATGAGCACTAGAACCAGAGTCAAGCACCCAACTGGATGCAGAAGAAATCGTAAGATTAGATTCTAAAATGAGCATACCTCCAGAAGGATCATCCTTCTTGTTCTTCAGGGTGGTCAGGTATTGAGGATAGTTTCGCTTCCAATGACCGTCTGATTGGCAGTGAAAATATTTTTCCTCTTCAACAGCCTTCTTCTTCGGTTCTGTCTTCTTCTTCTTCCCATCCACCTTCTGCTTCTTCGCAGACTTCTTTTTTTTTCCAAAAGACTTTCTCTTGGAAGAAGTCCGCTCCACAGTAAGAACTGAGCCTTTTGAACCCTTCATAGAAAGCTCAGCCATAACCAGCATATTCATTAACTCGGCCAAGGTACATTGCATCTTATGCATATGGAAGTTCATGATGAACTGACCATATACATCAGACAAGGACTGAAGAATCACATCAGTCTAAAAATCCTTGTCTAAGATGACATCGAGCTTCTTAAGCTCCTCAAGATCCTTGATCATTGTCAAACAATGATCTTGGACTGACTGCCCATCATACATTTTAGCCTTAAAAAGTCTTTGGCAGACTTGATACTTGGCTGCGCGACTTTGTTCACCAAACAACTCTTGTAGGTGAGCCAACATTTGGTAGGTAGTCAAAATATTCTCATGTTGGTGCTGCAAGTTATCAGACATTGCACCCAACATGTAGTACCTTGCTTTGTTATCATCATCCATCCACTTTTTCAGAGATGCTCTCTGTTCAGCAGTCGGACGTGCTGGCATGACAGGTGGGTCCTGATCCAAGACATGAGTCAATTTTTTGGAACCCAGAATAATTCTATAGTTTCTCAACCAGTCCTTGAAATTGGGTCCCATCAATCTGTGGTTATCTAGTATTTTGGTCAGGAGGTTTGAGGCAGACATGTTTCCTATAGAGGGTCAAAAGTTTTTAGTTAGATTTTGTAATCAGACTTAACCAATTTGTTTAAAGGTTTTATTTTTAAACAAATTAGGCTCCCACTATTTTCTCAAATCCCTACACTCCCTTGATAGAGATGTGAAAATCTCCATGATCAGTGATTTCTAGTGGGTGGTGCGGTCTCACCGACTAGCTTACCCCTCACCTAACAGTTATTAGTGATGGGTCAACTGATGAGTGGACAACTCTTGTCCAATGATTCTCTAATCATGGTGCACCCAAAACTTGGTCTCTAATTCATGAAGCTCATCGTGCCCGAAATATTGCTCCAATCCTTAGTTTAAGTCAAACCCACCATTTGCATGAAGTAGATTCCTGATTGGATCCCTCACCGTATTCAAAATATTAAGTCCAACCCATCCTCTAATTCGTAGCATCCAATGCCTAATGGACATGGTTGCATCTTTTCGGTGCAACTGAGCCACTGTATCCAGTCAAGAACAATCAATCTCGAAAAGGGCCCGTACATCCACAATGGTGGAAGACCTAGACTTAATATTTTCTTAGGGAGATTTGATTTAGGTCTCTTTAAACTTGGCTTGACATAGTCATAACAATTATGACTAACCTAGTAGCATGGATTAGCTCAAATTGTTAGCCACCTCTAATCAGAACTGGGTCGACACATATGGCCAGGTAAGTGAGATCGGTGGAAGGGATATGCCATTAACTCGATAAGAATGCATTCGAGTTGAGTAGCTCCAATTAAAAACCAGTCGGTCGCATCTGCCCAACTTACCTTAGATACCAAATTGTCGAACCAGAACTAATTGGGTTAGCCTACAATCCAGGCTTTAACCACTGAGCCAAATTAGGTCTTAACTTGATCGAGTCACATCTAAATATGATTCGACCTTGACCCAAACTTTATCCTATTAGGCTGGTCAATTATTAGCTTTCATGATCCTACCTAACCAACTGTTGATTCGGTTTGATCAACCGCTAGACCTAATTGAGCTACCCAAGCCTGAACCCAATTTTATGAAAATGACTTAGATCTGAAATTCTCAATTTTAGACCTAATTTAATTCCATAAGCTTAATTCATTAATTAAGTCTTGGGTTCATAAATAAAATATGTAAAATAAATCCTAAGATTTCAGGATCTAGGATTTTACAGAAAAGTAAGTTTTGATTTCTGATTAAGGATGAACGCACAGCACCCCTACATGTCATAAGAACACCCATTGAATGGGAGGAGAGGACCTTTAAATCCTACTTTGTTCTTATGATCGAACGGCCTTGAGGAACACCTTAATCAGAAATATAAATTTAACTACAAAACTAGTTATATCTAAATTTACATATCACATATACAATTTAAGATCTAACTAATACATGCTTTGCATACATCTCATGTATCAAAAATTGATCTAATTAATATGCTTTCAGATTTAATACATCACATATAATATCTGAAAAATAAAATTTAAATTAAACTATTCAACATAAAATTTATTCTAGACTGTTACTAGAATAATTCTACAACTAGTCTAGGCATGCAACAGATCAATCTTATGTATTATCCAAATTTTTATTTTTTATTTTTTTAGCTGAATATAATATTTATATCATCAAAAAATAGAGAATAAATTAGATCTAAATTATATTTTAATCTCATTAAAATATAAACTTACAAGACTATTCATAGATCAAACTATTCCTAGTCTAGTCATGCATCTCATGCATGTTAGATCTTCTCAGATTTAATTTTAAATATTTTGATTTCAAATCCTATCATATCTGATGTGATATCTAAAATTTTTTAATATTAGATAAATTAAAATTAAAATTAGATCTAAATTAGATCTGAAACTGAGCCATGAATCTGGCTCTGATACCATTTGAAGGAAAAACCGCCTTTTTCCTTGTAGGATCTTCCAGATTTCATCAAATTTGGGGTGGAATAATTAAAAAAAAAATTTATCCTATATTTATTTTAGATCTAATTTTATTATCTAATATTAATTCTAAAATAAATTTAAAATTATGAGAAAACATGAAATACCTCAAGGGTAATCTGATTACCTTGTAGATGATCGCAGCAAGCTTGAGGTTCTGATTTAACCATGCAATCACCTGGCCTCTACCAGTATCCACTTAGGTAGGAACTGGATTGACTTCTCCTCATGAATCTCTGGTCCAAAAATCAAAACTAAATCTAATTAGAAAGATCTTCAAAAATCTTCCTGAAGTTGGAGCAGCAGCCTGTCGAAAAAGTCCTACAGCCTTCCTGTTCAAGGCATCACCACGCCTTAGACCTTTGCCAGATGGACGTCCAACTCCTAGGATGTGAAGAGGGAAGGGAGAGCTACAGATGGGATGTAGAGAAGAGGAAAGAGGGTGGTAGCTTTGATGGGTTTTGCATGATAACCTGAAACCCTAGGCGCAGACAAGGTTTATATAGACCCTGCTGCGCTACGCAGTGCCACATCATTCGACCAATCAAAAAATTTTATTTAATCTAAAAAAATTTTGATTGATGGAGTGATGTCATTTGATCACATCAGATAAGAACCCCATCCTCTCTCCAAGAGTTGGCACCAACTTTGGATAAGCATAAAGAAAGGTTGGCGCCAACTAGTCCATGTTGATCAAAACTCTCTATCCTTATCCACTTGGGGTGCCCACTTAATCCAATTGGGCTCACGCCATAATCTGATTATGGTGCCCAATTTAATATAGATTTGGCATGTGGACACTCCACAAAAATCCTTCAATGAGCTCTTGCCAAGTGGCCTTCAGTTTAAGACCCATATGTCAACATTTGATAGATATCCTAAAATAAAAATGGCAGGCATCAGGAATTAACAGGTGCTTGTCTTAAATTCATCTCATTAATTAAGAAAAGCTTTTTTTGAGCTAGACAAGCTTCATTTAGATTGAGAGAAACCTTCTCAAGATTCTCTGGGTGAGTCAAATCATATTTGGTTCAGTCGAGATAGAAAAGATTACACGAGGAGAAAGTTAGGCTCAATCATGTGCTAGCATAATTTTCTTGAACCTAATTGGATCTAATACAAATCAATTGGACTAGCCCAATTGATAATATCCAGATCCTAACCCTTGTTAGTGTGACCCAGTTAGGTTCAATTCTGTATGATAATGAGACATGTTATGATCTCATCATCGACATCATCGAAACTCCTTTCGATGGACCAGAACTCTTCTGATTCAGACAATTAGAATGATAGATCATCAAGATCATTCTAATTGCTTCCAAAATCCACCAGTGACACCTAGTAGTATATGGTGGCAACCCATCAGAAATAAAGATGAACCTCTTGGTGCAGCTATCTGTGTGATTGAGTTCCTCTATCATGAGTTCCGACTGAATTAGGGTTAAGGTGAACTCGTCAAACCTAACATTAGTCATATGAATCAATCGATTGATCCGAGTCCGATGTGAAACCTCAATGGAAAACTCTTTTTCATTATTTCACTCTACCATGGCCATGGGCTTAAGGACTCGATCTTTCGATCACCATAGGACTACTCCTCTCATCTATCGAGGTTGATAGATCCCATCTTGGTGCGATCTGGTTCCTACAATGAATATGCTATAGCCAACATACACCTCAGGGTTGCGAATGGCTAGGACACCGAGTTATGGTGTAGTCAAACTATAACATACTCAAGGTGAACTATTGATGCATCTCAGATCAAAGAACTAGACACACAACTGCAGCATCGAGCTAGTCATCGACGAGAAGGTAGACTTCCTTATAACTGCTCGAGGTGGTCACGCTCAGTACTCTCATTCTTAATGAATACCTGTACTCTCACTTCGATGTCTTCACACCGTAGACTCAAGACACATCTATCCTAAGGAAATGATCGTACATCAATCTTTCGGATCGATCACCATCCTCGTGATGATCCTATGTTCTGGAGCTGTTTATGAGTTAGTTATGTAAATTCATGCCTTAAATTTTCAACTCTTAAAAATATAAATTGACATTCCTACTAACTCAAAGGATGTATCACAGACACAATGTACACAATGTGATAGAAGAATAATCTATTTATTGATTTATAGTCAAAATTATAAATTTATCCTTAGATTTGTACAGGAATGTGTTAGCTAATCTGGTATCTAGGGCACACATCTAACATCTAATACCCATCTTCGACTTATGGTTGTCAAACTCCTTTATTGCCAGAGTTTTAGTGAAGGAGTCAACCAAGTTCTCCTTTTCGTTCATCTTCTGAAGGTCGACGTCACCTCAATCCACGATCTCTCGGACCAGGTGGAAGCGACATAAAGTATGCTTCATCCGCTGGTGTACTTTAGGTTCCTTCACCTGAGCAATGGCACCAGTGCTGTCACAGTAGAATAGGATCGGACCATCGATGGAGGGTGCTACTTCGAGCTCGATGATGAATTTCCTCAACCACAGCTTTTTTTACGGCATCTGATGCTGCAATGTACTCCGCCTCACAAACAGAGTCTGCCACAGTATGCTGCTTGAAACTCTTCCAACATATGGCTCCACCATTTGGAGTAAAGATATAACCCGACACGCTTCTGCTGTCATCATGATCAGATTGAAAGCTGGAGTCTGTGAACCCCACAAGTTTTAGATCTGACTCGCATAAACCAACCATTGGTCCTTAGTATTTCTCGAATACTTAATGATGGCTTTAACCACTTTTCAGTAATTTTCTCCAGGATCAAATTGGTATCTACTCACTACTCCTGGTGAGTATGCTACATCTGGCCTTGTATATGTCATGGCGTACATGATAGATCCTACGGTCGAAGCATATAGGACTTTACTCATATGCTCTCTCTCTTCAGGAGTTGTCGGACAATCCTTCTTAGAGAAAAAAATTCCATGGCCTATCGATAAATAGCCCTTCTTAGAATTCTTCATGCTGAACCTCTTCAGCATAGTGTCTATATACATAGACTAAAATAACCCAAGCATCCTTTTGGCTCTATCCCTATAGATCTTCATTCCTAGGATGTAGGATGCTTCACCCAAATCCTTCATGGAGAACTGCGATGGCAACCAAACTTTTATTTCCTGTAGTGAGGAGATGTCATTCCCAATTAAGAGAATGTCATCCACATACAAGACAAGAAATACCACAACTGGACTATTTGCCCGTTTATAGCTGCAGTGTTCTCTATTTTTAATGAAACCATACATTTTGATCACCTTATCAAAATGCATGTTCCAACTCCAAGAAGCTTCCTTCAATCCATAAATGGATCTCTGAAGCTTGCACACCTTGGACTCATCTGTGGATGTAAACCCCTCAGGTTGTATCATATACATCTCTTCGGTCAGCTCTCCATTCAGAAAAGCTGTCTTTACATCTATCTGCCAAATCTCATAATCCAGACGGACAGCTATTGCAAGCATTATCCAAATGGATTTGAGCATTGCCACAGGGGAGAACGTCTCATTATAGTCAATACCATAATGTTGAAGATACCCCTTGACAACCAGACGGGCTTTATAGGTCTGCACCTTTCTGTCTGTGTCCCTCTTCCTTTTAAAGACCCATATACACCCAATGGGTTTAACCTCTTCAGGTGGGTCAACCAATGTCCATACATCGTTGACCTTCATGGACTCTATTTCAAATTTTATGGCTTTAAGCCTTTTCTCAAAATTAGGTCTCTGCATTGCATCCATATAGGTGATCGAATCTTCATCGTTCTCATCAAATTCGATGGAATCACCATCCCAGACCAAGAAATCATAGTATCTGTCTGGTTGATGCGGTACTCTATCGAATTATCTTAATGGTGCAGGTACATTGGGCTTTGGATCTGATCTAATCAAATCCGACTCAGGTTCAGCTATTGGTGTCGATCCTTCTACCTATTGAATTTCATCAAGTTCAATCTTAGAGGCAACGATTCCTTCACCAAAGAACTCCTTTTCTAAAAAGGTTGCTATTGGGTATAAAATACCCACAGCCGAAATCCTCGACGGAATCGACTTCGAGTAGCCGGACTCCTCCATCGACAGCAGAACGGCTCCGCCCGGACTCCTACGGGAGCCGGGCTCCTCCATCGACAGCAGAACGGCTCCGCCCGGACTCCTACGGGAGCCGGGCTCCCCATCGACAGCAGAACGGCTCCGCCCGGACTCCTACGGGAGCCGGGCTCCTCCATCGATAGCAGAACGACTCCGCCCGGACTCCTATGGGAGCCGGGCTCCTCCATCGACAGTAGAACGGCTTCGCCCGGACTCCTACGGGAGCCGGGCTCCTCCATCGATGGCAGAACGGCTCCACCCGGACTCCTACGGGAGTCGGGCTCCTCCATCGACGGCAGAACGGCTCCGCCCGGACTCCTACGGGAGCCAGGCTCCTCCATCGACGGCAGAACGGCTCCGCTCAGACTCCTACGGGAGCCGAGCTCCTCCATCGACAGTAGAACGGCTTCGCCCGGACTCCTACGGGAGCCGGGCTCCTCCATCGACAGCAGAACGGCTCCGCCCGGACTCCTACGGGAGCCGGGCTCCTCCATCGACAGCAGAACGGCTCCGTCTGGACTCCTACGGGAGCCGGGCTCCTCCATCGACAGTAGAATGGCTCCGCCCGATCTCCTACGGGAGTCGGGCTCCTCCATCGATGGCAGAACGGCTCTGCCCGGACTCCTACGGGAGCCGGGCTCCTCCATCGACGGCAGAACAGCTCCGCCCGGACTCCTACGGGAGTCGGGCTCCTCCATCGACGGTAGAACAGCTCCGCCCGGACTCCTACGGGAGTCGGGCTCCTCCATCGACAGCAGAACGGCTCCGCCCGGACTCCTATGGGAGTCGGGCTCCTCCATCGATGGCAGAACGGCTCCGCCCGGACTCCTACGGGAGCCGGGCTCCTCCATCGACGGTAGAACGGCTCCGCCCGGACTCCTACGAAAGCCGGGCTCCGACCTCAGTATCAGCTGCGGGAGCCGGACTCCACCCACGACCTCAACCGGAAGGAGGACCCCTCCCGGACTCCTGCAAAGGCCAAACTCTGACCACTGTCGAGCCTCGATCAACAGATCTGCGCCCCCTGGCGGATCACAATAACAACCATGATCCTGTTCCACTTCCTATAGCGGATTCTGCGCGGCTCCGTCACCCCCTGCGGCGGACCCATTACTCTCTGACAGGCTGTGTCAACGGCCACGATTCTGCTCCGCTCCCTGCGACAGGTGCTGCACGATCCCACTACTCGCTGACAACTAGCGGCAACGGACACCGCTCCACTACCTGCAACGGGCCCTACGTGGCGGGCTATGACGATAGCCACGGGTCTACCCCACTATCTTCCATAATCAATTCTTCTGACCATGGTCGGCCCACTACCAGGCGGTTACAAACGTCGCCATCAATCCGTTGCCTCCTCCGCCTATAAAAGGGGGACCCAGATACGTTATTCATTAAGCTCATTTTCCTATCTCAAAACTCTGCTAAAATCTCCGTTCGAGCACTCCATTCTTGTTGAGGCAGAGAACTGACTTGAGCGTCGGAGGGTCTTGCCGGAGCAACCCCACCTCCGGTTTAGACTTCCCTTGCAGGTCCCGGCGGCGACCGCGGCTTCCCCGACTCCAGCTTCTCCGGCGCAAGTGGATTTTTGCACCAACAGGATTGGCACTAGAGGAAGGGTTGTGTCTTCGCAGCACCCTTGTTCTTGAAGGAGCGCTCAACGGACCCACTTCCGGCCATCTTTTCCGGCACCCAATCCTCTTTTCCCCATCCGATGCCCTCTTGCGAGGTTTCTGCACAACTACCTCCGGCTATGGTCGCCGATAAAGGGTGGCCGGGTGACCAGTCTCCGTCGGATTCCGTCAACGTCATCTCGGGGGAATCCCGACAGGGGGCAATCAGCACATCAGCTGCATCCCTCAAGCGGCAAAAAGTTGAAGAACCCATAGCCTTCACTGAAGAAGATGCCCAGGGAGTCCAATTCCCTCATAACGACGCGGTCGTAGTTTCTTTGAACATAGCAAATTATGACGTCCGTCGCATTCTCGTCGACAATGGAAGTTCGGCCGACATCTTGTTCTACAATGCCTTTTCGAGAATGGCCACTCTTGGCGGTCATCTAAGGCCGATTTGCTCTCCTTTAATAGGGTTTACTGGTGACGCCGTTCCAACGGAAGGAATGATAGCTCTAACTGTGACCGCGGGTCAGCATCCAAAGCAGTCCAGAGCCCTGGTGAATTTCCTGGTGGTAAAGGCGCCATCTGCCTACAATGCAATTCTTGGCCGACCCGGCCTCAATGCCCTCAGAGCCGTTATTTCGACCTACCATTTGAAATTGAAATTCCCCACCAACAAGGGGATCGGAGAAGTCCGGGGAGACCAAGCGCTGGCCAGGCACTGCTACAACATTGCCCTGCAAAGAAACGATCAAGCGGACCTCTGCCCGGTCGATGGTTTGGATGCGCGCGATGACCTTACTGAAGAGAGGGGTGGTCCAATCGAGGACCTAATACCAATTCCTTTGAATGATGGGAACGCGGAGCATGTGGTGTTAATTGGCTCCAACCTGGAGGAGGAGGTGCGGGCGCGTCTCGTGGATTTCCTCCGAAGGAATGCGGACATTTTCGCATGGGTCCCGACGGATATGCCGGGGATCGACACAGAAGTCATGGAACATCATCTGGCGGTCGACCCTAAACATCGGCCGACAAAAGAAAAAATCCAGAGTCATGCCCCGGAGAGGCAGAAGGCAATAGCCGAGGAAGTGGATAAACTTCTCAAGGCCGGATTTATCAAGGAAGTCAATTATCCTGAGTGGATCTCCAATGTTGTCTTGGTCAAGAAAGCAAATGGCAAGTGGAGGATGTGTATCGACTTCAAGAAGCTGAATAAGGCTTGCCCAAAGGACAGCTACCCCCTTTCCAGGATCGACCAACTGGTGGACGCTACCTCGGGCCATGAGCTTCTCACTTTTATGGACGCGTTCTCCGGCTATAACCAGATTAGAATGGCATTGGAAGATGAAGAAAAGACAGCTTTTATCATTAATCGCGGCCTTTACTGCTACCGGGTTATGCCGTTCGGCCTCAAGAACGCGGGCGCAACCTATCAGCGACTGGTGAACAAAATCTTCAAGGAGCAGATCGGCCGAAACATGGAGGTTTACGTAGATGATATGCTCGTGAAAAGCAGGACTTTCGAAAGTCATGTCGCCGACCTCCAGGAAACTTTTGGCGCTCTTCGAAAGTATAGAATGAAGCTGAACCCGACCAAATGCGCCTTTGGGGTAACCTCAGAAAAGTTCCTGGGCTTCATGGTATCGGGGCGCGGGATCGAGGCCAATCCGGAGAAAATTCACACCATCCAAAATATGACCGCCCCAAGGTCGATCAAGGAGGTTCAGTGCCTCACGGGAAGAGTCGCGGCTCTTAATCGCTTTGTCGCGAGGTCGGCCGAACGATGTTTGCCCTTCTTTCAAATCCTCAAGCAGCCGAAGAACTTCTGTTGGACCCCTGAATGCCAACAGGCATTCGAAGAATTAAAAAGCTACCTTAGCTCGCCCCCACTGCTGGCGAAACCCGAGCCTAAGGAGGAACTATTTTTGTACCTGGCAGTCTCTCCCACAGCCCTTGCAGCTGTCCTTGTTAAAGAGGAAATGAAAGTCCAGCAACCAGTCTACTACATTAGTCGCGTGTTGAGGGACGCCGAGACCAGGTATACTAAATTAGAAAAACTGACCTACGCCTTGTTGATTGCAGCTCAGAGACTCCGGCCGTACTTTCAAGGGCACACGGTGACGTTACTCACCGATCAACCGATCAAGACGGTTTTGCACCGAGCTGATACCTCTGGGAGAATGGCAAAATGGGCAATCGAGCTCACAGAATTCGACATCAACTACAAACCTAGACCGGCAATAAAGGCCCAAATATTGGTGGATTTCATAGTAGAGTGCACCATCCCCGAGGAGGCCGAATCTGAGCAAAGCAGAGTTGACGACCTGAAGACTCAACCGAACTCCCCCGACGAAGAAGCCAGTTCCTCCGATCGCTTTTGGACCCTCCATGTGGACGGATCTTCCAACATAGCAGGCGCGGGTGCGGGCCTGATCTTGACTAGCCCGAAGGGAGTTGTCGCGGAGTACGCTTTGCGTTTTGAATTTTCCGCAACAAACAATGGAGCGGAATATGAAGCTCTGATCGCGAGATTGAGGATCGCCAGGGAGCTTGGAATAGGTCAACTCCGGGTGCACAGCGATTCCCAACTTGTGGTGGGGCAAGTTAGCGGGAGCTTTGAAGCGCGGGAGGACAGTATGGCCAAATATCTTGAGAAGGTGAAAGAGTTCACCCCTGCCTTTGATAATTTCGACATCAGACAAATTCCAAGGTCGGAGAATACCAGAGCCGATCTTCTCTCCAAACTGGCGACGTCGGCTCCGGCCGAATTGCCCAAAGGCATCCTCTTTGAAGTTTTAAAACATCCGAGTATGGAAGAACCGCGACTCGTGATGGAGATCGACCACGAGCCCAGCTGGGTCGACCCGCTGGTAACCTATCTTAGAGATGGGACTCTTCCCCAGGACGCGAAAGAGGCCCGAAAACTCCGAAATCAAGCCTCCCGGTACGTCCTTTATGAAGGCAAATTGTACAAAAGATCATACTCCTTGCCCCTCTTAAGGTGCCTCCGGCCTCAGAAGCTGACTACGCTTTATGGGAAGTACACGAGGGAGCTTGCGGAAGCCATTTGGGTGCCAGGTCTCTATCCCACAAGCTACTCCACCAAGGGTATTACTGGCCAACAATGCATCATGATTCGATCGAATATGTCAAAAAGTGTGATCGATGCCAGAGATACGCCAACGTCCAGAGACAACCTTGTTGCCCAGCTATTCAACCCAAGAGGGGGGGGTGAATTGGGTTTCTAAAAATTTTAGGCTTAATTAATTACTTATGATGAACAAAACAAAGACTTTAATTCAATATTAATTACCTAAAGCAGGAATGCAAGGATATAATAAAGAAATAAAGAGAAACAATAAAGCACACCGCAAACACAAGGATTTATAGTGGTTCGGTGCCAACCTTGCACCTACATCCACTCCCCAAGCTCCTACTTGGGAATTTCAATCCACTATACTTGTATTCAACCCGAATACAAACGTCGGAAACTTCGACACTAGCTATCCCAAGCTAGTCTACTTGTTTCTCGGGTACAAGCTAACCCAAAACACTCCGATTTCAGGTTCGGATCAACCTTCTCTTATTTTGGAAACCCTCCAAAAATAAGAATAATTACTCACAAATATTAAGATAGTTTAGAGCACAAATTAATACAATAACAGCTCCTTAAATGAGCGAATATAATAATAAAAATACTTTACTCAAATGAAGAATCCCCTTTTTGGATTTTCTCAAGGTGGATGAACGCTTGAATGAATGCTTGAGAAGAAGATGATCTTTGATTGAGGACTTCTTGAAGGCTTTGAAAGATCTCTTGATCAAGGTTGAACAATAGGCTTGAAAGATCCTCTCTTTGAATGCTCTTGCTTTTCTCTTTCACAATCTCTCTTGTATATTGTGGATCCTCTTCTTTTTCTTTTGGGTATTTCGTTGATCTCAGGCTTTCTCGTGTAGATTTTGGATCCTTTTGTATATAGGTTTGATCTCTCCTTTTTTGATCTGCAATTTCTTTCACCATTTGAAACATTTTATAGCAATAAGAAACAAGAGAAAACAATTTAGGCAGATAAAGAGCCGTTAGAGCATTTTTAGGAAGCATAAAAGGCAATTAAAATGGGCAAAAAACTAGTCGTTGCGGACATTTTCCGTCGCAGGGGTCGACTCATGAGTCGACTCATGCTTCAGGAGTCAACTCATGAGTCAACTTCTGTTGCATCAGCCAAAAATGAGTTTCTGCAACTTTTGGCATAAAACTGCAGGGGTCGACTCATGGGGGTCGACTCATGCCTGGGGGTCGACTCATGAGGGTCGACTCACAGGGTGTGCCAACAAAAAATCTGCATGCCAATCAGCTCATTGTGCCATGAGTTGACTCACGGGTCGACTCATGATTTTCAAACATGCATAACTTTCAAAATACAAGTCCAAAAACAATAAAATTTTTACCAATAGTTTACAAATCATTTATTCTACCAAATGATACTATCAAATCAGGATTTTAGTAAAATTATGATTTTGCCCCTGAAGAGCATAAGGACTTTTTCAATTTAAAATTATTTGTATCCCTTCAATCTGCTTTGTAATCATCAAAATCAATCTAGGAGCAACAATCTCCCCCTTTTTGATGATGACAAAACATTTGAACAAAAGCATTTATGTGAATCAATAATTTCAAAAGAATGCATTATACATTTATATACTTGAAAAGAGTAAGATTCTTTTGGCATGTAATATAAATGATCATATACAAAAATAGTTTGTCCATCTTCTTAAAGATTTGAAGATATGCTCATTGGAATATGTGATTTTGGTGTTAGAGCAGAAAACTTATTTTTGTTATCAGAGCAAGTTGTATTTTGAAAATTTGCTTATTTTCATTTGATTTTAGTTTTAGCATCAGAGCAAAAATTAATTATGTGCTTTAATTACTTTTGATACAAAAAAATAATTATGTGTGCCAAAGCATGTTTAAGAGTTGATTTTGAAAGTGTATTAGCTCATTTTGAGTTTAAGATATATCAGAGCAAGAGAAAAATAAATTTTGCAATGTATCGGAGTAAGAAAAATAATTTTACAATGTATCAGAGAAAATTTTATAATGTATCAGAACAAATTTTATGATGTATCAGAACAAATTTTATGATGTATCAGAGCAAGTTAAAAAAAATTTTAAGATGTATCAGAGTAAGTTAGAATTTTGAAGTATATCAGAGCATATTTAAATTTTAAAGTAAATCAGAGCATATGTAAAGAAGTAATTTAAAAGTTACATAATTGCATTGTACTTAGCATTGTACTTTTGATATTGTTCTTTAAATTCTTCAATTAATTTCTCATAATTTGTAGTTTTGCTTTTGATGGGTTGCTTTTTCTTTAATTGCTCATAATTGAATTGCTTTTTGTTTAATTTCTGTTTGATGCCAAATTTCTCATAATTTAGGGTTTTGCTTTTAAGATTTTGATTTTGATGAGTTGCTTTTTGTTTAATTTCTCCCCCTTTTTCTCATAATTTAGGGTTCATTGTGTTTAATTTCTCCCCCTTTTTCTCATAATTTAGGGTTTTGCTTTTAATGAGTTGCTTTTTGTTTAATTTCTCTCTCTTTTTGACATCATCAGACATGGTTAACTTCTCCTTTTTCTGAAACATTCTTTAATTTCTCCCCCTTTAGAGTTAATCACAGATGTTTGCTCCCCCTTAATACAGCAATTATTAACAGCAAACAACAACAAAGAGAAGACAATATTTCAACAAGGAGAATATATATATAACCAAAATATGATCAACATCATTACAAAAGGTAGAAATATAAGTAAAAGATGATTCCATTAAAATCATAATTGTTTCAATACATAGTTCATATTATAAAAATCAACCAGCTAATTGTCAATACATGGCCCCAAAATACAGATCCTAGAACAAGACACTAACACCTAGGATCTAGTAAAGATCAAGACAAGTCAAGGATCGGAGTCATCAGATATGAGATGAGAAGCTGATGGATCAGAAGTGCGTCCTCTACCCCGTCTGCCTCTAGCACGAGCAGGAGAGCGAGATGAACTGGGAGGCTGAGAACGCTGAGAGGCTAAGGACTGAACAGAGAGGGTGAGTCTAATGGAATCAAGTACGTTCAGTGCTCTGGAAACAGATTGAAGTAGAGCAGTGAACTGAGTGGTAGCATGCTCACTCGATCCTCGGATCTCTTTCCTCAGTAACTCATATCCACCTTCTAGTGCTCCTCTGAGCCTGCCAGCCTCTGCAGTGAGGTCTGTGACCTCAATAGTTGACTCCTGTGGCTTGGGATGGGCCAGTGCAAGGACTTGCCCTTGCAAGTCTAGAACTCTGCCAGTCAGTCTCCAGACTGTGTCCTCAAGCTACTGGATCCGGATGGATTGATCTGTTATCATCTGAAATACAGTGAAGATGTGGGGAGTAATGGTCTGATCAGAAGAGGTGGCTCCAGGTGCAAAAGAAGTACTACTCCACTGACTAGACAGCAAAGAAACCACACGCTGTGATATATGCTCGATCTGATCGTCAGCCAGTCTGAACTCTGAATGAGGTGCTCTGCTCTCTGGCTGATACACTGGTGTGGGCATCCTAGTAAACTCTGAAGGGCCAGCCTCTGTATCAAGAATGAACTGGATAACTGGTGATGCTGCCCTGAAGTCATGGACAGGAGATGATGGACCTTCTTCTTCTACTCTGTCTTCAACTCTGTCTTCAGCTCTTTCCTCAGCTCTCTCCTCAGCTCTCTCTTCAGAGCCCTTGATCCAACCACCATCAGTCTTTGTAAATCCCATTCGGTGCAGGGTGTGTTGGTTGAAAGTGTCCACATGAGAGAGCTTAGTAGAAGCCTCCCCCTCACAGCTAACTCCAAACCTCCTAAATACTCTAGTAAGGGCCATACCATAAGGCAAGTGTGCCTTGGATCTGTTCAAAGTTTCTCTCATGGCCTCTATCATAAGTGCAGGGAGGTTCAGGGGGGTCTGAGTGATGACATGAAACATGATACAAACATCTCTGCTGGAAAGTAAATCATGTCTACCACTCCTAGGAAAGAAGAGCTTCGTTACCATCTGATGCAGGATCCTCATCTCAATGGACAAAACCTTTGCTTCCAATTTGTTTAAACTCCCTGAATAAGTTTCTCCTAAAATAATTCTGATCCCCTCTTCTTTAACTGGGAGTTCCATATAAGAGTAACCTTCACTAGGCAACTGAAGTATTTCTCCCAATATCCTAGAATCCAAGCAGATATCAATTCCCTTGACTGTTGAAGTCACTGACCCATCTCCATAAAGTAGATTTTGGTAGAATTCTCTAACTAGGTCAACATAGGTGACTTCCTTAAGGGAGCAGTAGAGTTCCCATCCTTGGTTTTTAATCTTAGTTGCAAAAGTAAAGCCCTCTTTCTCAAAGAACCGAAAATCTATATTCTTCCCGGTTTTGACTTTTCTATCGGAAAGAGGATTCTTACTGGGGCTTAGAAAGGATTGAGAGGGACCTTGAGCAGATACTGAAGCTGGAGTGGGATCAGTGGAAGACTGAGCATGCCTTTTCTTTCGGACAATTTCTTCAGGCTCACGGATTGACTTTCTTCTTTGGGGAAGTTTCATCTTCGGAGCCATATTCAATATAGTAGCAGGCAAGGAGACTTGAATGAGTGGAGGAGGGATCACAAGAGAGTGAAGAGGGATTTTGATGGAGAAAAGAAGTGGATTTTGGAAGATTGGTGAAGTGCTAGGGCACGTTCCAACCGCGCCAAGCAATGCGAGAAAGCACAAAAAATCTCTTTCTAAGGTGGCGATTTTTGGTGGAGAGGAGGAGGGAGAATTGCCTCGAAATAAATCCTTGGATTTGGAGCAAAAAGAGTTGGAGAAGACAGCTTTTGGAAAGAGGACGATGAGAAGATGAGTCGTCTCACGAACAGGGTTCCAGTTTAAAAACAATGAACCCGTGGGAAGTTGGTGGGATTTACAAGTTTGCCATTGAGTCGACTCATGGGGGTCGACTCATGAGGTTCAGAAAATCAAGAAAAATGTGAATAAATTCCAAAAAAATTGAAATTTTGAGTGAAGGAATTTTGCTCAATGATAAGTTTTTAGAATGATAAATTTGAGCTTTTGGGACCAGGGTAGATGTTGGAAATTGAGCTCTAAGAATATTTGACATCAATTCTTGGAAATTGAGAAAAAATTAGGCATATGGATCTAGAATTCCTAGATTTCTCCAAATTTCATAGAATCTATCCTCACTAAGGGCCTTTGTAAAGATATCAGCTAATTGGTTTTCAGTGCAAACATATTCAAGAATAATATTTTTATTTTGAACATGTTCTCTTATAAAATGATGTCTTACTTCAATATGTTTGGATCTTGAGTGTTGAATTGAATTTTTAGATAGATTTATGGCACTTGTGTTGTCACATCTTATTGGTGTTTCATTAAGTTTGATTCCAAAGTTTTTGAGTTGTTGCTTAATCCACAAGATTTGAGCACAACAGCTTCCGGCTGCAATGTATTCGGCCTCAGCCGTAGACAGTGCCACCGAATTTTGTTTCTTGCTAAACCATGAGATTAGGTTAACTCCAAGAAATTGGCAAGTTCCACTTGTGCTTTTTCTATCTAATTTACATCCAGCAAAATCAGCATCTGAATATCCTAATAAATTAATTTATGAGTCCTTAGAGTACCATAACCCTAGAGTTTGAGTACCATTTAAGTATCTAAGGATTCTTTTAACAGCATTCAAATGAGATTCTTTAGGATTAGATTGATATCTAGCACATAAACAAACACTAAACATGATATCAGGCCTACTCGCAGTTAAATATAATAATGAGCTGATCATACCTCTATAGTATTTTAAGTCTACACATTTACCTTCATCATCCTTGTCAAGCTTACATGAGGGACTCATTGGTGTGCCAATTGGTTTGCAGTTCTCCATTCCAAATCTTTTGAGTAGTTCGTTGGTGTACTTGCTTTGGGTGATGGAGATTTCCTCTTTTGATTGTTTGATTTGGAGTCCGAGGAAGAAGGTGAGTTCTCCCATCATGCTCATCTCGAACTCCCCCTGCATAAGCTTAGCAAAGTCTTGACAAAGGGATTCATTAGGAGACCCAAAAATTATGTCATCAACATAAATTTATATAATTAGCATATCATTTTGATTTTTTTTAATAAATAGGGTTGTATCTACATTACCTCTTGTAAAACCATTATTTAGTAGAAATTTGCTTAGCCTTTCATACCATGCTCTAGGTGCTTGTTTTAATCCATATAAAGCTTTATTTAATCTAAAGACATGATTAGGAAAAGCATGATTTTCAAATCCAGGGGGTTGTTCTACATATACTTCTTCAGCAATATATCCATTTAAAAATGCACTTTTAACATCCATTTGAAATAACTTGAATTTCATAAAGCAAGCATATGCAAGTAGAAGTCTAATAGCTTCTAATCTAGCAACAGGTGCAAAGGTTTCATCAAAATCAATTCCTTCTTCTTGATTATATCCCTTAGCAACCAGTCTTGCTTTATTTCTAATTACATTTTCATGCTCATCTAATTTATTTCTAAAGACCCATTTTGTGCCAATTATTGAATAATTTTTAGGTCTAGATACTAAGATCCAAACATTATTTCTTTCAAATTGATTAAGTTCCTCTTGCATTGCATTAATCCAGTTATGATCATTTTCAGCTTCTTCAAAAGTTTTAGGTTCAAGTTGAGATACAAAAGCACAATGATTAACTACATCTCTAAGTGAAGAACGGGTTTTTACCCCATGCATAGGATCACCAATAATTAACTCCTTAGGGTGGTTGTGAACATACCTCCATTCCTTGGGTAGGTCATTTGTACCTTGAGGTTGTTCTTGAGTTTATTCACCTCTCTCATTTTGTTCGTCTTCTTGATCCTTGTCTTCTGGAGTTGCTGAATCTTTCAGAGTGATCTCCTTCAAACCTTCTATTAGTGGATCTGCATCATCAACACCCTCATTCTTCCTTGAAGGAAGATCGTTAGATTCATCAAAGACAACATGTATGGACTCCTCAACTATTAAAGTTCTTTTGTTGAAAACTCTAAATGTTTTACTAGTGGAGGAGTAACCTAGAAAGATTGCTTCATCTGATTTTGCATCAAATTTATCAAGTTTTTCTTTGCCATTATTTAATACAAAACATCGGCAACCAAATACATGAAAATATGCAATATTTGATTTTCTTCCTTTCCAAAGTTCATAGGGGTTTTCTTTAAAAATTGTCTAATTAAAGCACGATTTAAAATGTAACATGCTGTGTTAATTGCTTCCACCCAAAAATATCTTGGAAGGTTGCTTTCACAAAGCATGGTACGGGCCATTTCTTCTAAGGTTCTGTTTTTCCTTTCAACTACCCCATTCTGTTGGGGTGTCCTAGGAGCAGAGAAGTTATGGCCAATTCTATTTTCATCACAAAAATTTTCAAAATTTTGATTTTCAAATTCAGTTCCATGATCACTTCTAATATTTTGAATTGAAAACCCTTTTTCATTAATGACTTTTCGATGAAATTTAGTGAAAATATGAAAAGTTTCATCTTTGTGTGCCAAAAAGAAAACCCAAGTAAAATGAGAGTAATCATCTATAATTACAAAGCCATATCGTTTTCCTCCTAGACTCGTGGTTCTAGTTGGTCCAAATAAGTCCATATGTAAGAGCTCTAGAGGTCTAGAAGTTGAAACAGTATTTTTGGATTTAAATGAAACTCTAGTTTGTTTTTCTAATTGGCATACATTACAAATTCTATCCTTTTCAAAATTCAATTTTGGCAAACCAAGAACTAGTTCTTTCTTAATTAGTTTTGAAAGAGAATGCATGCTAATATGTGCAGTCTACGATGCCACAGCCAACTAGTCTCATTAACTTTAGCATTTAAGGAAACTAGGCATTGCATGTCTAATTTAGCTAAATCATTCAAATCTACCATATAAACATTGCCATGCCTATGTCCTATAAATTTAATACCATCGTTAATAGGACTAGTCACAATGCAAACAGATGATTCAAAAATAACTTTATACCCTTTGTCACAGAATTGACTAATGCTAAGTAAGTTATGCTTTAAACCTTTAACTAATAAAATATTCTCAATGTATTTGGAGGGAGTGATACCAATGTTACCTATCCCGATGATCTTTCCTTTGCCATTATCTCCAAAGGTGACCATCCCTCCATCCTTAGCATCAAGCGTGATGAATTGTGATTCATCACCAGTCATGTGTCTCGAGCATCCACTGTCAAGATACCATTTCCTGTTTCCTTCTTGGGATGCTAGACACACCTGCAAGCAAAGGTCAAGTTTCTGTCTTAGGTACCCAAGCTTTCTTGGGTCCTTTTAGGTTAGTCAAAATGGTTCCTTTTGGAACCCATATTTTCTTTGTGTTTGCATATTTGTTAATAAGACATGTGTATGATTTATGTCCTATTCTTCCACATTTGAAACAAGTAATATTTGTAGACTTGTTACTTGAATAATTTACATAAATATCCTTCAGAAATTTTTGTTTCTTCAGAGGTTTATAGCCAAGTCCAGCCTTATCATATATAGCTTTCTGATTATCAAGGATCATATTTAGTTTGTTTGAACTTAAGGTGAACTTATCTACTATAGGTTTCAGCTTGTTAATTTTATTCTTTAAGTTTTGATTTTCTTGAATCAAGGTGGATTTTTCAATTGAAAGGTTTTCAGCTTGTTTCACTAAGGACTGATTTTCCAATTTCAGTTCTTTGTTTTTCTTCCCTAGTTTCTTTAATTCATCAATTGAATCATAGAATGCTTCATGCAATTCTTCAAAAGTAAATTCACTAGTGGATTCAGAAGTTACCTCATTTTCGTGTGCCATCAGGCACAGGTTGGCTTGTTCTGTTGAGGTCTCCTCGTCGGAGCTTGAGTCATCACTCGCACTCTAAGTCGCCATCATTGCTTTCTTTTTGAACTTTTTGGGACCTTTCTTCAGTTGTGGACATTCGGATCTGAAATGTCCCGGCTTCTTGCACTCATAGTATATAAGGGGTTGATCTTTCTCTTTCTCTTTGCTTTGTTCCTCTTTTGTGAACTTCTTTCTCATCCCCTGTTTCCTTTTTCTTAGAAACTTCTTAAATTTCCGGGTGATGAGTGCCATCTCTTCATCCTGTTCTTCATCTTCAGTGTCATCCGTTTCATAATCAGGCGAAGTTGTGGATTTGAGGGCAATGGTTCTTTTCTTTTTGACTTCATCCTCTTGATGTTGCTTCATGCTAAGTTCATGAGTCATCAAGGATCCAAGAAGCTCTTCTAGAGGTAGAGTGTTCAAGTCCTTTGCTTCTTGGATGGCAGTCACCTTGGCTTCCCAAGTTCTTGGCAATGACCTGAGAATCTTCCTTACAAGCTCACTGTTAGTATAAGATTTGCCAAGACCCTTCAAACCATTAATTATATCAGTAAAACGAGTAAACATAGCAGTTATGGACTCATCATGCTCCATTTTAAACAATTCATATTTATGTACAAGCATGTTTATTTTAGACTCTTTTACTTGATTTGTTCCCTCATGGGTTACTTCTAACCTATCCCATATTTTTTTAGCAGATGCACAAGTAGAAATGCGATTAAATTCACTTGCATCTAGTGCACAATAAAAAATATTCATAGCTTTGGCATTTAATTATGCCAATTTCTTATCAACCTCATCCCATTCTTTCTCGGGTTTGGTTGACTCCTCACCATCTATAATCTTGGTGGGTGTGTGAGGACCGTTCACTATGATACTCCACATATCATAGTCGAGTGCTTGTATGAATATCTTCATCCGAGCTTTCCAATAGGTGTAATTAGACCCATTGAAAAGTGGAGGTCGGTTTGTAGATTGCCCCTCGGCTAGAGAAGTACCGACATGGGTTGCCATAGATCTTTGGCTCTTTGATTGTTAGATCAAAGAAGGGCTAGAGCACCGGGCTCTGATACCACTTGTTGCCCAGCTATTCAACCCAAGAGGGGGGGGTGAATTGGGTTTCTAAAAATTTTAGGCTTAATTAATTACTTATGATGAACAAAACAAAGACTTTAATTCAATATTAATTACCTAAAGCAGGAATGCAAGGATATAATAAAGAAATAAAGAGAAACAATAAAGCACACCACAAACACAAGGATTTATAGTGGTTCGGTGCCAACCTTGCACCTACATCCACTCCCCAAGCTCCTACTTGGGAATTTCAATCCACTATACTTGTATTCAACCCGAATACAAACGTCGGAAACTCCGACACTAGCTATCCCAAGCTAGTCTACTTGTTTCCCGGGTACAAGCTAACCCAAAACACTCCGATTTCAGGTTCGGATCAACCTTCTCTTGTTTTGAAAACCCTCCAAAAATAAGAACAATTACTCACAAATATTAAGATAGTTTAGAGCATAAATTAATACAATAACAGCTCCTTAAATGAGCGAATATAACAATAAAAACACTTTACTCAAATGAAGAATCCCCTTTTTGGATTTTCTCAAGGTGGATGAACGCTTGAATGAATGCTTGAGAAGAAGATGATCTTTGATTGAGGACTTCTTGAAGGCTTTGAAAGATCTCTTGATCAAGGTTGAACAATAGGCTTGAAAGATCCTCTCTTTGAATGCTCTTGCTTTTCTCTTTCACAATCTCTCTTGTATATTGTGGATCCTCTCTCTTTTTCTTTTGGGTATTTCGTTGATCTCAGACTTTCTCGTGTAGATTTTGGATCCTTTTGTATATAGGTTTGATCTCTCCTTTTTTGATCTGCAATTTCTTTCACCATTTGAAATATTTTATAGCAATAAGAAATAAGAGAAAACAATTTAGGCAAATAAAGAGCCGTTAGAGCATTTTTAGGAAGCATAAAAGGTAATTAAAACAGGCAAAAAACTAGTCGTTGCGGATATTTTCCATCGCAGGGGTCGACTCATGAGTCGACTCATGCTTCAGGAGTCGACTCATGAGTCGACTTCTGTTGCATCAGCCAAAAAATGAGTTTCTGCAACTTTTGGCCTAAAACTGCAGGGGTCGACTCATGGGGGTCGACTCATGCCTGGGGGTCGACTCATGAGGGTCGACTCACAGGGTGTGCCAACAAAAAATTTGCGTGCCAATCAGCTCATTGTGCCATGAGTTGACTCACGGGTCGACTCATGATTTTCAAACATGCATAACTTTCAAAATACAAGTCCAAAAATAATAAAATTTTCACCAATAGTTTACAAATCATTTGTTCTACCAAATGATACTATCAAATCAGGATTTTAGTAAAATTATGATTTTGCCCTGAAGAGCATAAGGACTTTTTCCATTTAAAATTATTTGTATCCCTTCAATCTGCTTTGTAATCATCAAAATCAATCTAGGAGCAACAAACCTGCTACCGAGCTCACACCCTTGAGTGCCCCATGGCCTTTTGCACAATGGGGATGGATATTCTTGGCCCCTTTCCCATGGCATCCGGTCAAAGGAAATTCCTCCTTGTAGCAATCGACTACTTCACCAAATGGGTCGAGGCCGAGCTACTAGCAAAAATCACAGAAGCGAAAGTGCAAGATTTCATCTGGAAATCGATCGTGTGCAGGTTCGATTTGCCTAGAACCCTAATCACTGATAATGGACGATAATTCGTGGGAGCCAGATTTGCTGAATTCTGTGAAGATCTAAACATCTCCCACAACTTTACATCAGTGGCCCATCCTCAGGCGAACGGCGAAGCTGAGGTAACTAACAGAACCCTTTTGCAGGGGATTAAGACAAGGCTCGAAAAAGTGAAAGGAACTTGGGCGGACGAACTTTATCTTGTGCTATGGGCTTATCGAACCACCCAGAGGTTGCCTACAGGGGAGACTCCCTTTGCTTTAGCCTTTGGTACGGAAGCCGTCATCCCGATCGAGCTCAAACTCCCGTCGGCACGAATCGTGGCATTCGACGAACCCCAAAACACACAAAGTCTCAGAGCCAACCTCGACCTACTGGAAGAAAGGCGGGAGATTGCTCAGGTTCGAATGGCAGCCTACAGACAAAAAGTTACCCGATATTACAACGCCCGAGTCAAGAACAAGGCATTTAAAGCAGGAGATCTAGTGCTCCGACGAGCTGCTGTCTCGCAACCACAGGGCCAGGGGAAGCTTGCCCCAAACTGGGAGGGACCTTACGAGGTCAAAGAAGTTGTCCGGCCTGGAACTTATTATCTTAAGGAGCTCGGAGGGTCCGACCTCCCACGATCATGGAGCTCAGAAAACTTACGGATGTACTACCAATAATTTCGTCCTAATCAAAGGATGCGTGCCCATTTGTCTTGGGACAATTCAAGCAAACTGTACCAAAAACAAGAGGGCAACCTTATAAAATTCGAAGGCCCAGTTCTTTTAGACCGGATGGGGGGAGAGGCCTCGCAACGCCCATATGTGCCCCCACAGCCCTGTTAGGGACAGGAGGAGAACCTCGCCCTAACTTGAGCAAAGTCGAAGGCCCGGTTCTTTTAGACCGGATGGGGGGAGAGGCCTTGCAACGCCCATATGTGCTCCCACAGCCCTGTTAGGGACAGGAGGAGAACCTCGCCCTAACTTGAGCAAAGTCAAAGGCCCGGTTCTTTTAGACCGGATGGGGGGAGAGGCCTTGCAACGTCCATATGTGCCCCCACAGCCCTGTTAGGGACAGGAGGAGAACCTCACCCTAACTTGAGCAAAGTCGAAGGCCCGATTCTTTTAGACCGGATGGGGGGAGAGGCCTTGCAACGCCCATATGTGCCCCACAGCCCTGTTAGGGACAGGAGGAGAACCTCGCCCTAACTTGAGCAAAGTCGAAGGCCCGGTTCTTTTAGACCGGATGGGGGAGAGGCCTCGCAACGCCCATATGTGCCCCCACAGCCCTGTTAGGGACAGAAGAAAAACTTCGCCCTAACTTGAGCAAAGTCAAAAACCCGGTTCTTTTAGACCGGATAGAGGGAGAGGCCTTACAACGCCCCAATGTACCCCCACAGCCGTGTCAGGAACACGAGGAGAACCTCACACCGGCTCGAGCAAAATGAAAGGCCCGGACTCCTACGGGAGCCGGGTTCTAACGGCAAAGAAG
Source organism: Elaeis guineensis (assembly GCF_000442705.2). Lineage (NCBI taxonomy): Eukaryota > Viridiplantae > Streptophyta > Magnoliopsida > Arecales > Arecaceae > Elaeis > Elaeis guineensis. Next base: position 83,455,834 of record NC_026003.2, read on the forward strand.
ACTTTACCCGGACTCCTACGGGAGCTGGGTTCCAACAACAAAAAAAGACTTCACCCGGACTCCTACGGGAGCCGGGCTCCATCGCCGACATCAACTACAGGACAACTCTGCCCGGACTTCTACGGAAGCCGGACTTTGCCTATGACTTTGATCACAGGAAAACTTTGCCCTGACTCTTACGAGAGCTGGGCTACTCCAACTTTAGGAGGGCTCCTCCGTTCGGACTATCAAGGGAACCAAACTTAGCCCCGACTTCAGCGGAGAAAATTCCAAACAAAAAAGAAAAGCAAATAGTGCCCGAAAGCAACGGGAGCTCGAATCCCCAGGTTCAAACCCTAGGAGGAATCTTGGGCCCGAAAGGCCCTAAGCAAACTTGACAAGTGAGTATCTTCGAACGGCATAAAAGCCGAAAAGGAGCTCGGCTAATGACGACCACACATGAACTGAAGAGGTCGCTGACGACCTCGGGACGACGTAACACAGACGAAGAGAAGGAAAGGAAAATGAAGAAATTCGACAGACAACCACTTACTGCAAGATGCAGACGAGGTACCAAAATCTCTCTTTCATTTAACAAAAGTATACGTTACAGGACCCGGTGGGTCAGGGAAAAAGAAGAAGAAAAAGAAGATACACGTCATCGCCAGTCTCGCAAGCACGGTTCGGGCAGGACGAATCGGAGGCCGCTCCGAGCTACGAACTCCTCTCTCCGTCTCTATCCTTCTCAGTCGCATTCTCCAGTGCGTGTAACAGCTCTCGCCCCATCTCGCCTCATTCTGTTTCCGAAGTCCCAACCTTAACGGGAAAGGGGTGGGATAGATCTCCGGAGGCGGTAAGGGCAACGGCGGCAGTAGCGAAGACCTATTTCAAGAAGAACCGTAGCCACTTCAGGAGCGGTGGCGACACCAGAGACGTGCCCCATCTCCGAATGCACCACGACGGACGCCACCCAAGATGCTCCGGCAAGGTCGGCATGCGTTATTTCCACCGTCCCCGCAACAAGTTCTACTGCCCCACCGTCGACGCCGACCGCCTCTGGTCTCTCAGCCTCGACGGCGTCAAGGATCCCATCATGGCTTATGACGACTGCTCTGCCCTCTTGACCGGTATCACCCCGCCTTGCTACATCGAAATTCGCAGGCAGAATAACTTCACCGATAGCCCCCGTTATTAAACCCCTGTTGTTGAAGGAATTCTCCCTTGGGCCCCCTTTAAAACGATGGAGATTCTCACCGGCCGTCATTCTCCTCCTCACCTTCCTCCAAGCCCTAAAAATTCCCTCAAGAATAGCCTCCCGAGTAGAGGACATGGTGCGAGGGAAGGAGACAAGGACTGGTGCGAGAGAAGCAAGACTCTCAGATGAAAGAAAAGCGTCAGGATGAAGCCACGAAGGGACTGAGGGGTTTAAATAGCCGACGGATCCTGACACAGTTATGGCGGCGGGTATTCCTGGGCCAGCTGGTGCGTGCCACGTGTCACGCTTATCCCTTCGTCGCCATCGAGGGTTGACCGCTCACCAATTCCCACGGCACGACGCTTGGGATCGCATTTCAACGGGGGTTCCGAAAAGACTTTTCAGGTCACCTTCACCGAAAAGCGGACTCTGGCGTGCACGCATTAAATGTCAAAATATCTGGGGGCGGCAGTGCGCAGGATTTGAAGGGGCGATTCCGGCTGTGCACATCTCTCTCTGTGTGTACTTGTTTCACTTGAAATTCAAACTCGGAAGTAGGGGGACTGGTGTTGGGTATAAAATACCCACAGCCAAAATTCTTGACGGAATCGACTTCGAGTAGCCAGGCTCCTCCATCGACAGCAGAACAGCTCCGCCCGGACTCCTACGGGAGCCGGGCTCCTCCATCGACACCAGAACGGCTCCGCCCGGACTCCTATGGGAGCCGGGCTCCTCCATCGACAGCAGAACGGCTCCGCCCGGACTCCTACGGGAGCCGGGCTCCTCCATCGATAGCAGAACGGCTCCGCCCGGACTCCTACGGGAGTCGGGCTCCTCCATCGATAGCAGAACGGCTCCGCCCGGACTCCTACGGGAGCCCGGCTCCTACATCGACAGCAGAACGGCTCCGCCCGGACTCCTACGGGAGCCGGGCTCCTCCATCGACGGCAGAACGGCTCCGCCCGGACTCCTACGGGAGCCGGGCTCCTCCATCGATGGCAGAACGGCTCCGCCCGGACTCCTACGGGAGCCGGGCTCCTCCATCGACGGCAGAACGGCTCCGCCCGGACTCCTACGGGAGCCGGGCTCCTCCATCGACGGTAAAACGGCTCCGCCCGGACTCCTACAGGAGCCGAGCTCCTCCATCGACAGCAGAATGGCTCCGCCCGGACTCCTACGGCTCCTCCATCGACAGCAGAACGGCTCCGCCCGGACTCTTATGGGAGCCGGGCTCCTCCATCGACAACAGAACGGCTCCGCCCGGACTCCTACGGGAGCCGGGCTCCTCCATCGACAGCAGAACGGCTCCGCCCGGACTCCTACGGGAGCCGGGCTCCTCCATCGACGGCAGAACGGCTCCGCCCGGACTCCTACGGGAGCCGGGCTCCTCCATCGACGCAGAACGGCTCCGCCCGGACTCCTACGGGAGCCGGGCTCCTCCATCGACGGCAGAACGGCTCCGCCCGGACTCCTACGGGAGCCGGGCTCCTCCATCGACGGCAGAACGGCTCCGCCCGGACTCCTACGGGAGCCGGGCTCCTCCATCGACGGCAGAACGGCTCCGCCCGGACTCCTACGGGAGTCGGGCTCCTCCATCGATGGCAGAATGGCTCCGCCCGGACTCCTACGGGAGCCGGGCTCCTCCATCGACGGCAGAACGGCTCCGCCCGGACTCCTACGGGAGCCGGGCTCCTCCATCGACGGCAGAACGGCTCCGCCCGGACTCCTACGGGAGCCGGGCTCCTCCATCGATGGCAGAACGGCTCCGCCCGGACTCCTACGGGAGCTGGGCTCCGACCTCAGTATCACCTGCGGGAGTCGGACTCCACCCACGACCTCAACCGGAAGGAGGACCCCTCCCGGACTCCTGCAAAGGCCGAACTCTGACCACTGCCGAGCCTCGATCAACAGATCCGCGCCCCCTGGCGGATCACAATAACAACCATGATCCTGTTCCACTTCCTATAGCGGATTCCGTGCGGCTCCGTCACCCCCTGCGGCGGACCCATTACTCTCTGACAGGCTGTATCAACGGCCACGATTCTGCTCCGCTCCCTGCGGCAGGTGCTGCACGATCCCACTACTCGCTGACAACTAGCGGCAACGGACGCCGCTCCACTACCTGCAATGGGCCCTACGTGGCGGGCTATGATGATAGCCACGGGTCTACCCTACTATCTTCCACAATCAATTCCCCTGACCATGGTCGGCCCACTACCAGCGGTTACAAACGTCGCCATCAATCCGTTGCCTCCTCTGCCTATAAAAGGGGGACCCAGATACGTTATTCTTTAAGCTCATTTTCCTATCTCAAAACTCTGCTAAAATCTCCGTTCGAGCACTCCATTCTTGTTGAGGCAGAGAACTGACTTGAGCATCGGAGGGTCTTGCCGGAGCAACCCCACCTCCGGTTTAGACTTCCCTTGCAGGTCCCGACGGCGACCGCGGCTTCCCCGACTCCAGCTTCTCCGGCGCAAGCGGATTTTTGCACCAACAGTTGCCTTAAGGCTGACGAACACCTTTTGTTCATCAACATGATAGAAAAAATATCTTTTGGTCTTTTTGGGGTACCCTATGAATATGCATTTGTCAAACCTAGGTCTAAGTTTATCTGTAATTAACCATTTGACATAGGTCGGGCACCCCCAGACCCTAAGGTGTGAAAGTACTGGCTTACGCCCTGTCTATATCTCATATGGAGTCTTAATTACAAACTTACTTGAAACCCTATTTAACAGATAACAGGTCAATTCGAGTGCATATCCCCAGAAAGATATCGGCAAGCTGGCAAAATCCATCATGGATCGGACCATGTCTAACAGAATTTGATTTCTCCTTTCAAACACATCATTATGCTATGGTGTTCCTGGAGGAGTCCATTGAGAGAGAATCCCATTCTCTCTTAGATATGTTAGAAACTCATCAGAAAGGTATTCTCCTCCTCAGTCAGATCGAAGAGTTTTAATACTCTTCTCAGTTTATTTTTCTACTTCACTTCGAAATCATTTAAATATTTCAAATGAATCCGACTTATATTTCATCAGATAGACATATCCATATCTGGATAGATCATCCGTGAAAGTGATGAAGTAAAAATATCCACCTCTAGCACTTGTGCTCATGGGCCCGCATACATCAGTATGTACTAGGCCCAAGAGCTCAGTAGCTCTCTCACCTTTTTCAGTAAAAGGTGACTTGATCATTTTACCAAGAAGACAGGACTCACAGGTTGGAAGTGATTCACAATCATAGACTTCGAGAATTCTCTCTTGAGTCAACCTGTTTATCCTGTTCTTATTTATATGACCTAGCCTACAGTGCCATAAGTAGATATCTGATACACTATCTAATCTAGGGTGCTTGCCTGTAGAATAGACTACGTTAATAGGATGTGATAACATATACACACCATTGTTCAAATGTCCATAAAAAATAATAACACCATTCATAATGATATTATAAATTTATTTTTTTATTAAAATTTTATAATCATTTTTGGCCAGAAGGCCTACAGAAATAACATTTAAAAAGAAACTGTGACAGAAATGACAATCATTAAGAACAACAGTATGGGACTCAAATATAAGTTTCAAGATTCTTAATGCTAGAACTGGAACTGGTCTTCCATATCCAATATTCAGGAACCTCTCATCTTGCTCGAGTCTCCTACTAACTTGCAACCCCTGCAAAGAATTACAAATATGGTAAGGGCTACCGATATCCAATACCCAATTAGTTATATCACAAATAGAGAAATTGCAATGAGTTATCATATAAATACCTTGTCCAGCAACAGCTTGCTTCTTTCTCTGCCTGTTCGGGTTTAAGGAGGCAATGTACTAAGGATAGTTCCTCTTTCAATGCCCTCGCTTCTTGCAAAAGAAGCATTCAGTTTGACTCTTATCGGGCTTGATCTTTCTGGTCTGGCCCTGTACTGATGTCCCAGCCTGAACTTGCACCTTCTTCACTTTCTTCTTCTAGTTCTTCTTTTCTTTCTCAAAGGATCGAGAATCAGAAGATGAACCTCCCACTAAGTTCACTGACTCCTTATGGAGTTGGTGATCCTTCTCAAGGTTCTGAAGCAACCCCAGTAATCCGTGGTAGTTTACTTCAGGTTTTGTCATTCTATAATGAGTGAAGAATGGGAGATAAGACTTGGACAGCGAGTTTAGTATTGCAACCTTCCCAAGTTGCTCATGCAAGGAAAAGCTGAGCTTGCTCAAATGCTCCATCAACTCAATCATGTACAATACATGATCAGTGACAGAGGCACCATCTCGTATTTTGGTGTTGAAGATGGCATAACTAGTCCTATGCCTCTCCACATCATCAGGTGTGCCAAAGGCATCCTCCTACACTTGAAGCATGTCCTTTGACTGAGCTATCTCAAATCTGCAATTGAACTCATTGCTCATGGCAACCAGCATGATGCAGCGCGTCGTGATCCAATCACTGAGCCACTTCTGGTAAGTGTCTTTGACTGTTCCATGTGCATTGGCAGCTGGCTCTTCAGGTGCAAGATCTATTATCACATATAGGATCCGTTCATGCTCCGGGACTATCTTCAACTTTTGGTACCAGCTATCGATGTTGGGTCCCACCAACTTATCATTGTCTAACAATGATCGGAGCGATAGAAAAGTGGCCATATCTGTACAAAGGAAAATCATAACCTAATTAGTAATTGATTCATTAAATCTAAAGATTTGGACTTTAATCAAAAGGTTTCTTCCACTATTTTATTCGAATTGGTAGCCTCTACCTCCAATTCGAGGAATTACTCTAATTTCTTAGTGGGTACTAGAATTCACTTAGACTGCACACAAGCCCAACTTTGGTTGGCCAATCCATGTATATCTAAGGATAGGTTCATAACTAATTATTTCTCTAAATAATTTTTAGTAATTTTAATTTTGCCCCAGTCCCTAATCAGTAGGCTTTGGCCTCCACTGAAAAGGTCTGGTTAGATCCAACCATTAACATGACCATACTTGGCCCATCTAGCCAATGAATGATTAGGCCCAACTTTGGTTGGCTAACCTAACCACCATTTAGAAAGATGCAGTCAAGAAATCATAATATGAATGATAATTCCATCAGCCGATAAGCACCAGGCCTTTGGGCCTCCAATGATTATCCAACTGATGGACCCATTATCATCCACTTAATGGGAGGCTATGATCTAGTTATTATCATAACTATTTTATTTTAAAATTTAATAATTTTAAAGAATTTAATTGATTTAGAGGAGGAGGTCAGATGAACCTGCTTATCATGATCTCCCACTGGCTTCACCAAGTCAGCTTAAGGGAGACCATTAAAAGGGCTGGTCTAGGATTACCTAAATCAGTCACACTGATTTACCTAGCTGACATAGGTTAGCTCGAATAATCAAGTGATCCGATCAAAATATAATTTCACCAAGAGGCCAGGTAAGTTCGATTGGTGGGAGGGTCTGCCAAAGCTTGCCTTAGACACCATCAGAAATGGCCAGGTAAGTGGACTGTCAATTAAAAACCATCGGTCTGGTTTACCTTAGACACCAACTGGTTTAATTAGTTTCGATTAGATTAACCTAACAGTTCATGCTAGACCGCTTAGTCAAGAATCAAGTCCATTTGGTTCTCGTTAAAGATATGGACTTGACTAACTACAACTATTGTAATTGATCTAGAGAATCTTTGACCTAATCTAAGACAACAATTGATTAGATTTAGTCAATTCTCTAATTAAGTCCATCTTTAATCTAACCTTAGGTCTAACCCAATTAATGGACCTAATTCTCACTAACCCATTAACCCAATGTGTTATGGTTTGGGTCTTAGGTTCTTCAATTCACAATCCTAGAACCTAATCAAATAACTTCTTAATTCTCAATTAAGTTTTGGACTGAGGGTTGGGGTTCAGCTTTTTGAAAATAATTTTCATATTTGTAAAATATTTTTATAACATGGTTCTACCAATCAAGTTGCATGTTTGATTCATAATCAAAATGCAAGTGAAATAAGCATGAAACTACTTTAGATCTAATCTAAACTGGTTCATGTAATTGAAATAATTTCAACTTTAAACTGTGCAAATTTCTCAGACAAATATATGATGGTTCTTTGTACGAAAATTATTTATAAAAAAAATTATTTTAGATTTAAATATCTTTTAAATTTAATAAATCATAAATTTAATTTAGATCAATCTAACAAATTTATGATTAAAGATAGATCTACACAACTAGGACAACCTGTGCACTGTAAGGGGTAAACCTTATAGCAGGACTACCTACAGTTCGTAATTGATCTAAAAATTTTAATTTTAGATTTAATAATTAGATTATAAATTAGATCTAATCTAAGAAATAATCTAAGCATGTATAAATAATCATGTAATAAACAACCTAGGCTCTGATACCAATTGAAGAAACCAGATCTAGGGTTTTAGGGTTAGATCTTGAAATTTTTTCAAGATCAGGCAGCGGAAGACTAAAATAAATCAAAACTTATCTTATAAAATCAAAAAATTTCTAGATCTAAGATTCTATTATATGATTATTATATGATATTAAATCAAAAATTAAAATATAAAGAGCAAAAACTACATGTTGATCATATCAACATATTACTATACTACATCTAATGTATGTAAAATATAATAGATCAGATCTATTACCTTACAAGTTAGACGTTCTAACTTTGCTGATCTGGATATGAAGATGATGTTGCGAGCTACACATGCATCCGGCCTCTAGGAGTCATCCACACGAGCCCACGAATCACGATCAGAAGTCCTGGTCTAGAAAATCAGCACAGTATGCTAGTACTGTGCTGATCCTTCTTCGATGGCCGAACAGATACCTCTTTCTTCTTAATTTGGACTCTTCCAAAGATGAGAAGTAGGAGAAGGAGTTTTAGATATGAGATACTCTTAGAAAACTCACAGATGGAGGAAGGAAGAGGTGACCTCAGCAACCCTAGAAGAAGACCCTCTTCTTCTTTTCTTTGCTCTAACCCAGACACATAGTTTTGTGTCTATTATATCTCCATGCCCCAACACTCTTTATCCCTAATTTTACACACCCCAAGTTATCTCAATTCTCAGTAATCCATAAAAATGTTAAGAAAAAATTCATCTTAATAATAAGATAGAAGAACTTTGTCTAGGTCAATACCTAGTCAAGGAAAATCTAAACAGGGCAAGACAAGGGTGCCAACTCATGGGTGCCTCTCTTTCTTTTTTTTCCATGGACCATAGCAAAGGGTGCACAATATGTGCCTAAATGCATAAAATTCCAAAAAATTTAGGTAAATTAGTGCCATAAGGAAGAGTTTTGGTTTCCTAAATTCTTCTATAGAATTTGAAATCCAAATAATTCTTACTTTGACTTGGTCCACAACCACATTCCATGTAAGAGAGAAAGAAGGAAGCTTTGGGACATGTGAGGCCTAGGAGAGAAGATTTTATCAACAAATAGAGAGAGTGGGCGTGGGGGGTTAAGGTGGTGCAGGTGGAATCCTAATTTACTAGGATTCATCTATGACTTGTTCAATTTGGTTTCTCAACCAAATTCAAATCAAATCCAAATCAAACCAATTAAATAGTTCTTAACCTATTAAAAATCTAATTTAATCAGATTAATTAGATTTAATTATATTTAATTTTTTAATCAAATTAGAAATTAAGTTGACCCAAGTCCTAATTGAACTGGACTAGTTTTTTCTTGCACTTGGCTTATCCATAAATCAATTGGACTTGATCCAATCAAGCTCAACTAAATTTAATTAAATCATATTTAACTAGACTTATCTCAACCTATTGACTTAATCAAATTAAGCCAATTAGCAATCAAATTGCTAATCGATCCTCCTGCAACACTTGCACTAGGTTAAATGTCAATCGTATTGATCGTTTAACCCTAGAATGATTCTTAATCGTTGATCAACCATCCGATCGGATCATGAACTCTAATGTGTGTGACCTCATAGGTCTAAGTCTAGTATAGAAAAATAAATTTTTATACCAATCGAAGTGACCATCTAGCAATGGTACCCGACGGTCGGATAGGTCGAATGTGTAGAACAACATCCTTAGAACCCATGCGGATATAGTTTTCATATAATTCATCCCTTGACCAAAATGCTCATAGGATACCTCAGAGTTCAACTGTCAACTCTGATCAGGTTGTCACATTGTATTTCAAAATATCAAATCCATCTGATGGATTATCCTGGCCAAATTTTGCTAAATTGAAATACAGCGACTCATTCTTCTCCAACTCTTGGAGTGGTCAATCCCATCTTGATCACACTCTGACTTCAAGTACTTGACTGTGCCCAGAAGCCTTCCATCACTGAATTAAAAATTAGTTAGTCCAGTACCAAAGCACAGTGAGTTGCTTGCAAGTCACTGAGGCGATCTCAGGTCTAAGGGACACTTATACCTATATCCCATCAGAGACATTCTCGACAGCAGAATGCTCTGGAGTTGGTCACGTTCAATGATGATGTACCCTTACATCTCACCTGTATGCCATACCAGTGTCTCCACACTCCTTGGTTAAGAGGACAACCAACCCATATGGCCTACAGCGACCTATGCTCGATAGAAGCTGTCGTCCTTATTAACAGCCTATCATTTGATCGTGAACAGTTTTAAGGACTAATCGATAAATCCTCTCTTTATCGAACCTAAATAGTCCTAAGGACTTCATCACAAAAAGAGTTCATTAGAAGATGAAAACTTATGATAAAAATATCAAAAATATATTTTATTTATTAACAAATCAATTACAATACAAGGTTGCTCAACCATCAACAGGTTGACGATTGACTTTTGGGACATATTTCCCAACAACCCAAGCCCAGTGAGACCAAGAAACCCAAGTCCGATCAGAGTCAAGCGGAATGCTTCTACTGCAAGAAGCAGGGGCACTGAAAAAAGAATTGTCATCAATACATTGCTTCCCTGGATCCAAATAGATCGAGAAAGAAGTTGTTGCTGGACAAGATAATTACATGATAACACCTTGTTATTTTTTAATTTGTACTTCTACTACCTGAGTATTAGATATCGAAAGTCCTTTTAATATTTGCAATTC
>NC_026003.2:83466195-83487872 GCF_000442705.2 Elaeis guineensis
TCTCTAATGAGTACCCATATCCTTATATTAGTGTCCCCACATAAGTGGTTGTGAGATCAACTACCCTCATTTTTGAGCATACATAGGACATGCCAGTCTTACCGATTTCATTGATCCCTGACTCAATGTACCAATGACTAAAAATATTTTAGGTTAGAGCTCAAGGAATTAGGTCTCATTAGTGATCTCATCATGACCCTAAAACCATTGTCCAGACCTATGGGGTTCATTATATCTTAAAATAAATAAGATACAGCATATAATGAATCAAAAATATCTTATTTTATTAATAATAAATATTAATTACATGAGTTTGAAAGATAAATTATAAAATACACCTTATCGCATCCCATATGCGATTGCTTTGGGCATAATTTTTTTCGATCTCCCACTTGCACTAAAACCATCATCCTATACTTGATGCCATGCTATCAAGATGGTAGTCAAATACTGTATTGACAAGGCCTTATGAATTGGTCTACTATATTGTTCTTGTGTCAACTCACTCCACGATCACATCGTGTCTTTCGATAATTTTCTGAATGAGGTGGAACCGTCTTAGGATGTGCTTAAATTTATGATGAGACCTTGGTTCTTTGGCTTGAGCAACAGTCTCAGTATTATCACAATAAAGGGCACTGGTTGTTCAATCTTCAGAATCACTCCCAACTTGTGATGAATTTCTTCATCCAGATGGCCTCCTTAGGCCTCACTTGCAGCAATATACTCAGCCTCAGTGATTGAGTCAGCAACCGTTTGTTTGAAACTTTTTCAACTTACTGCACCACCATACAAGGTGAACACATATCTAGATATCGATTTGCTATCATCCAGATCAGATTGAAAACTAGAATCGTATAACCTTTCAGTTTTAAATCAGACTATCATATATTAGAAAAATATCTCTAGTCCTTCTCAAGTACTTGAGTATATTTTTCACAGCTTTTCAATGATCCTCCTCAGGATCAGCCTGAAATCTACTTACAATCCAAGGCATAAGCAACATCAGGTCTGGTACATAACATAGCATACATTATTGATCCTACAGTCGAAGCATAAGGAATAGAACTCATTCTATTTCTCTCTTCAGGTGTCTTAGGAGACATCTTCTTAGAGAGTTGTATGCCATGACCTATGGGCAAGTAACCTCTTTTACTTTCCTCCATGTTGAACCTCTTCAACACAGATCAATGTACCTAGATTGAGGACAAGCCTAGCATCTTTTCGATCTATCCCTATAGATCTTTATACCAAGTATATAGATGCTTCACCCAAGTCTTTCATAGAAAACTTTTGTGATAGCCAAGTATTGATGATTGCAACATCGGGATATCATTCTCAATGAGCAGTATGTCATCCACATACAAGATCAAGAAGATAATAGCACTCTCACTATTCTTCTTGTACATACACAAGTTCATCCATATTTTTGATGAAGCCAAACAATTTGACTGTCTCATCAAAATGGATGTTCCAGCTCCTCGATGCTTGCTTTAATCCATAAATGGATCTATTTGCTTGCATACCTGATTTGCTCTCCCATTGAGATAAATCCCTCTGGCTGAGTCATATAGATTTTTCCTCAAGGTTTTCATTGAGGAAGGCAGTCTTGACATCATTGTCAGATCTCATAGTCATGGTATGCTGCAATAGCAAGCATTATCCGAATAGACTTGAGCATGGCTACCATGAAAAAGTTTCTTCATAATCAACACCTTATTTTTGTCTGAAATCTTTTGCCACAAGCCTGCCTTATAGGTCTCTACCTGGCCATCTGCTCCAATCTTTTTTTTGAAGACCATTTGCAGCCTATTGGGGTCACACCCTCAGGCGCATCAACCAAAGTCCATACTTGGTTGGCATACATGGAGTCCATTTCAATTTTATGGATTTTGCCACTTGTCAGAGTCACTACTCATGACAGCTTTCGAATAGGTCGTAGGATCATCATTCTCAATGATGTGGTTGTGTTGTCATTCTCAATGACAAACCCATACCTGAGTGGTATACTACGCACTCTACTTGACCTTCGAGAGGAGGTGTGTGTAGTGGTTGTGCCTCAACAATGGGCATCTGGTTGAGAACTATTTGTGAATCCTGGATGATTGTAGGTTTTGAATTTTCTCAAGTTCAACAGACCTCCCACTGCCTCTTCTTGGATAAACTTTCTCCAAGGAAAATGGCATGCCTACAACAAACACCTTTTGTTGAGTAGGGTTATAGAAGTAGTATCTATACTCTCCTTGGGATAACCTACAAACTATATTTTTCTGATCTAGCATCTAGTTATGTCCATAATATTTTACATAAGCTGGACAATCCCAAATCTTAAGATGCTTAAGATTGGGATCTTTTTTCTTTTTATTTTCATATGGAGTGCTAGAAATAGATTTCGAAGGTACTTTTTTAAGATATATGCTGAGCCTCGAGGGCATATCCCCAAAAGGATATCGAAGATTGTGAAACACATCATGGACCGGCACCATATCTAATAAGGTGGATTTTCCTTTCTAATTTCATTTAATTATGGAGTATAAGGAGGTGTCCATTGAGAGAGTATTTCATTTTGTTTCAAATAATCAAGAACTCACTGGATAAGTATTCTCCTCTTCGATCGATCGAAGAGTTTTAATACTTTTACCAGTTTATTTCTCGACCATTCTTTGATACTCTTTAAATTTGTCAAAGATTTTTATTTATTAAATATACATATCCAAACTAGACTTATCATCAGTAAATTGATGAAGTAAGAGTATCCACCTCTGACCTGAGTTGAATTGGACCACATACATCAGTATGTACAAGATCTAATAAGTCATTCGCCTTTCTCCATATCAGTAAATGGAGTCTTGATCATTTTTTTATGAGTAAGATTCACAAGTTCCATATGTTCATAATCATAAGAATAAAAAAAATTATCTTTGTATAACTTGTTATCCTTGACTCATTTATGGGCCAAGTCAGTAGTGCTAAGGTATGTGACATTCATATCCTCTCTCTTTCTTTCTTCATATTATCAATATGAAGCACATTATCATTAAGTGAAAGAAACATAAGACCATTATAATAAAAGTACTTCCATAATATTATTAAAAAATATAGAACAACTATTGTTCTTTGTAATTATTTAAAATCTTGTTCCAATAACAATGGTATAGAAATAATATTTCTAACAATATTTAGAATATAATAACAGTCTTCAGTTTTAAAATTTTGTCTGAAGCAACTTCAAAATTTTGTTCCTACGCTTAGCCTGAATGGACTCTCCACTAGCATCGAATAGCTCGAAGTCACCTTTATTCAGATTTTTATTTTCTATAGACCCTGCAATGATTTGCAAAGTATGAGCCACAGGGTATCCAATACAAAAATATAAAAATAAAGTACTTAATGATAAATTAGTTTGTATCATATACAAACCTTTACAATGCTTGTCGATTTCACGGTTGCAAGGTACTCCTTTAATTTTCTTCCAAGTGCCCTCCTTGCCATAGTGATAACAAGTACCTTTGGCAGAGACCTTCTTCACCTTCTTCTTGGAGATGCAGCCTTAGGTTCATTTTTCTTAGAACCTTCTTTGCCTTCTTCTTGCTGATCTTATCAACATGAAGGACTGAGCCTTTTCCCTTGAAATGGCTCTCTACTATTTTCAGCATATTTAGCAGTTCTAGCAAGCTGATATTCAGTTTACTCATATGACAATTAATAACAAACTGTAAAAGGAGTTAGAAAGAGACTGCAGGATCAAATCCTGACTCAGTTCACCATCCATGGCAAAACCCAGCTATCCTAGATGAGTGATCAAATCAATCATCTTAGGACATGCATTTGCATGGAGGTACCTTCAGTCATGCAAGCACGGAACAACTACTTTAATATCTCATATCGAGCAGTTCAACTTTGTTTTCCGTATAACTTCTTAAGATTAAGGATAATAGAGGAAACATCCATGTCCTCATGTTGCTCTGAAGCTCATTGCTCATAGAGCAAGCATGATGCATTTGACTATCATACTATCATCTTTTCACATCTTATATATGGTCTTTTCCTCCTCGGAAGCATCTTCTCCAAAAGAACTGGAGCAGGTGTATCCAGAATATAGGAGACTTTTTCTTCTGAGTGAGAACCAATATCAAGTTTCTTAACCAGTCGACATAGTTGGGTCCAGTCAACTTATTTACATCTAGAAACCTTTAAGTGAAAGTGGGGATGCCATGAGTGTAGTTAATCTACAACAACAAGAACATAATATAAGTAGACTACTCATGATGACATGCACAACTAGACTAGAACTTTTTATCTAATTGTATCTCCCACTATTTTATCGAACTTCATATCCCTCAAATATGAAAATCGAGAAACATACTAATATTTCTTAGTGGGGTTGAGATCTTTATTTCTCACAAATACCTTGTGGATAGCATAATAAGCATTCATGAGTTCAAGAGTAGGTAACTCTTTACCAATTATATCTTTACAATTCTCAATATCATTCACTCTAACCTCTAGATCACATATAGTCTTGTGGATAGCACAATAAACTGTAGTGTTCTAGTTAAGTTGACCTTCAATCCTATATAGTCATACTTAAACAATACTGTCCTTGTGGATAGTACAACAAAGTAATACTATTCAAATATGCTATAAGTATCAATATGCACTTGATCCACATCATGTCAATTTCTATAGTAAGCCTTATGGGTAGCACAACAGCTCACTAAGATTTTGACATACTCTATCGATCAAATTTAAAGGAAGGCCCTTGTAATATCTACATCACTAATCAATCTAAGTCCGAAAATCAATAAGATCAAATTAATCAGGTAAGTAGGTGGGAGGCTCCCGTAGTTTTTCTAGACACTAACAAAGTTGGTCAGACCAGCATATGGACCTAATTAGAAAATCACCTATCATACTTTTCTTG
Organism: Elaeis guineensis; assembly: GCF_000442705.2. Taxonomy (NCBI): domain Eukaryota; kingdom Viridiplantae; phylum Streptophyta; class Magnoliopsida; order Arecales; family Arecaceae; genus Elaeis; species Elaeis guineensis. The sequence goes on from NC_026003.2 coordinate 83,471,120, forward strand.
ACATCAATTGATCTTAAGAATTTGACTTTTGTTTAAAAAATGAATTCCGACATTACATCTTAATATAATTTGATGAGAGACTTTAAACTGATCTTGGCACATCCTAACTACAACCATATAAAATGTACACTACAAATTATGCAACTTGACATGTTCTACTATTCTAAATAGCAATCATATAATATGCTAAAATCATATAAGAGTGCAATAGATATCAAAACATATGTCATGCATATTGAAAATAAAATAGCAAACTCTAATCACATTAGGCATGCTTTACACCCTTAACAATGCATCAATTTGAGCATCATACAACCATGATAATACAAATTTTAAAATTATCAAAAATTAATAATTTAATAACTAAAATTAAATATCACAGCATATATAAAGTCAAAAATAATTTTTGAGTTTAAAGGATTGATGCTATAAATCAATGCAAAATTTTTTAGTAAGATATGCACAAGAACGATTCTATGCACAACTATGCATTTGTTTGATTGAATCAGACAAAGGTGGCTCTGATACTACTATTGAGTTCTGGCCACACAGTAAAAAATAATTTTTAAAAAATTTAAAATAAGTAAATCAATAGCTTTATCAAATAAAACTATCGAGCCAAATCCAAAACCCTAGAATCACTTTATCGATCACGATCAAAGCAAATTCAAGCATGCAAAAAGATAAAAAATTATACTTTAACCAATATAAAAAAGTAGTATATTAGTGTTTTCCATAAGACCCTAAGGTAGAAGTCCTCCAATGGTGATCTACATGGAAGTTGGCCAAAGTCCTTCCCAACAGGTGCGCTGTCGCAGCCTTGTCTTCTCAAGAATATTATCGGTTTCGAACTTGTATCACGATCGCACCAAAGCCCATTTGCTTTCGATCTCACCACCAAAATAACATCAAGAAGACACTTGTCAGATATCACACAACCTAAGACTTAATTTTTAGCTTCAACATATGAAAAAATCAAATCCTAGGGCACTCAAGCAACACTTGCTGAAAATCTCACTACCCTTGTAGCAACTTTTGCCACTCAAAATTCTCTCTTTTTTTTCTCAAAATTTTTTCAAATTTTTTTTTTTAATGTTTACCACATCTCTCTTCTTAGCTTTAGCTAAAATCACCATCAGAAGCTATGTGGGGCATCTACTATAAATAGGGGACCAGGGGACGTCACATGGGATGAAAGGGCACCAACTTTTGGCACTCCAACTTCCCATGTGCCAAATAAATTCACTGAGTAAATTTTTAGTAATCCAATTATTTGGAGTAGAAGAAATTTTAGTCTTCTATGTGTCATAAAAAATTTAATAAATTTTGATATCAAAACATAAGATTTCTGATCAGGAATTTAAGATAACACATAGAAAATTAAGAGTCCTCATTAAGAAGGACTCTTCCTTTCACATGCCTAAATAAAGTGGGTGGCATTTATTTTTGCTGTGGGTTCTTGTGGGCATAGAAGACTCCTTCTCCACTTAAAACTCTTCAAGTTGGATAAGGATCCAATCCAAATTGACCCAATCCCATTAGGTCAAAGCCAACTGGTCTAGGTTAGCTCAAACACTTTGATCTAAACCAATTTGAGAACTTGGGTTAATACAATATGCTAGCATATCAAATTAATCGATAAAATTTATATTAAACTCTAATTAGATCAGATCAAGGTCAAATCTTAAAGTATGTGACCTATTGGGTTTCAAATCTAGCTAGCAATGGATCAAGACTTCGACGTAACCCTAATCTGATGAGATTAGGTCACCCGAAGAGTCTCAATCAACTTGGACTCTTCCAAATTGACTCCAGAATTAAACTCTTTTAATTTTGATGAATCCATAAGTTAAGATTGATGTCTAACAATATATCATGACTATCCAAAAAATTTAAAATTTTGATAAAAAATTATCAAAATATCCTTCAGTGGCAAGTTCCCATGTAATTCAATCTTTCAGTCAAACAATATCCCAGATGAGCTATGGATATGAAAATATGTCAAATCCAATCACTTATCTTTATGTATCTCGATCTAAAGGTGATGATTCAATTAATGATATATTAAAAAAAATTTTCTAATTATCACCCTGCTTTGATCAAAGACTTCCAGAATTATCGTCCTATAAGATCACATAGGATGTTTGCTCTCCTTATTAGGAGTGTCTGATTCCTTATTGATCACTCACAATCTCCATGTACACTTCACCATATTCAGAACACCCCATACAAGGATCAAAGAATCAAGCCAGGTAGTGAACCAAAATATGGATTCATATACACAAGGTACCATGGTGACCTCAGGTCTAAGGATCACTTACACAACTCCTACTAGAGAATCATCAGTTGATATATAAATAAGACTTCATTTGATATTCTCTCATAGGTCAATTCAGTGAACTCATTCTTTAATGAGCACCCATATCTTTGTATTAGTGTCTCCACACAAGTGGTTGTGAGATCAACTACCCTCATTTCTGAACATACATAGGACATGCCAGTCTTATCGGTATCATTGATTTCTGACTCAATGTACCAACGACTAGGAATGTTTTAGGTTAGGGCTACCAAGGAATTAGGTCTCACTGGTGTAATCTCATCACAGTCCTAAAATCATTGCCTTGACCTATGGAGTTCATTATCATCTTAAAATAAATAAGATGCAGCATATAATGAATCAAAAATATCTTATTTTATTAATAATAAATGTTAATTATATGAGTCTGAAAGATAAATTATAAAATATAGCTTATCGCATCCCATATGTGATTGGCTTGTAGGGCATAATTCTTTCAGGAAGGTTGCAATGTCTCCTTGACCTTTTGCAAATATTTTTTCATTATTGAACCTTAGGCTTCATATTCATCTTGGACTCATCCAATGATGAGCTATGAATTGGTGAAGACTTTAATGTCCTTCACTCCTAGCTCTTTCATGAGATGAAGCCTAACGATCAGGACTTCATACTCAGCCTTGTTTTTAGAGGCTTTGAAGTCAAATTGGAGGGCATACTCTATTATGAGTCCTTTCAGATTAGCTAGAATGATTCTTGCTCTAGATCCATGCGCGTTCGAAGCTCCATTGATGTGCAGGATTCATTGCAAAAATTTTCCAATATCCTTAGACCTTGTCAAGGATAGTTTGCCACCATCCTTAGATCTCATCAAGAATGGTTCTTCATCTGGAATGGTGCATTCCATGAGGAAATTAGCAAGTACTTGGGCCTTTATTGTTGGTCGGGGTCGAAAGCTGATATTGAATTCTCCAAGATCTATTGCCCACTTTGCCATGCGGCCAGAGGTGTCAGTCCTTTGGAAGATCACCTTTAGAGGCTAATCAATTAGGATGACCATTGCATGAGCTTGGAAGTAGGGTTGAAGATGCCGTATAGAAGTGAGAAGCACGTAGATTATCTTCTCAACCTTGGAGTATCTAGTCTCGCATCTTGAAGAATCTTACTCGTGTAGTACACTGACTTTTAAATTCCTACCTCCTCTCAGACTAGAATCAAACTAATAATGTTAGGTGAAATAGCTAAGTATAATGACAACTGCTCACCTCCTTCTGGTTTGGAGAGAAGTGGAGGAGATCTGAGGTACCGCTTGAGATCTTTGAAAGTGGTTTGGTACTCATCCATCCACTCGATGTGGGATTTTTAAGATGCTCGTTGTTGGTGCAAAAATCTGCTTGCACCGGAGAAGCTGGAGTCGGGGAAGTCGCGGTCGCCGTCGGGACCTGCAAAGGAAGTCTAAACCGAAGGTGGGTTGCTCCGGCAAGACCCTCCGATGCTCAAGTCAGTTCTCTGCCTCAACAAGAATGGAGTGCTCGAACAGAGAATTTAGCAGAGTTTTGAGATAAGAAAATGAGCTTGTAGAATAACGTATCTGGGTCCCCCTTTTATAGGCGGAGGAAGTAACGGATTGATGGCGACATTTGTAACCGTCTGGCAGCGGACTGCCCAGGGTCAGGCGGAGTTTGCTGCGAAGTGTAGTGGAACGGACCCGTGGCTATCGCTGGGGCGTGCCACGTGGAGTCTGCCGCGTGAAGTGGGGCGGCGTTTGTCATCGTGACTTGCCAGTGGATGGGAGAATCGCGCAATATCCGTTGCAGGAGGTGGAGCAGGATCGTGGCCGTTTATCGTGGCTGATCAGGTAGTAATGGAGCCGCGTGGGATCCATCATAGGGAGTGGAGCAGTGCTGCGATCGTTACTGCGGCCTGTCAGGGAGTGGTGGAGCTGCGCGAAATCCGCCGCAGGAAATGTAGCAGAATCGTGACCGTGATTGTGGCCTGGGAGTGCAGATCTGTCGGCTGAAGCTCGGCAGTGGTCGGAGTCCGGCCACCGTAGAGGTCCGGACGAAGACTGTCTGCAGCCATTGGAATTGAGGATGGAGCCCGGCTCCCACAGGGGTCCGGGCGAAGTCTTCCTGCAATCAAGGTTAAAGGTGAAGTCTGGCTCCCGTCGGAGTCCGGACGGGGCTTACCAGTAGTTGACGCTGAGGACGGAGCCCGGCTCCCGTAGAAGTTCGGGCGGAGCTGTCCTGTAGTCGATGTCGGCAGCGGAGCCCGGCTCCCGTAGGAGTCCGGGCAGAGTCTGCTCGTAGCTGTTGGAGTTGTCGGTGACAGAGCCCGGCTCCCGTAGGAGTCCGGGCAGAGTTGTCATGTAGTCGATGTCGGTGGTGGAGCGCGACTCCCGTAGGAGTCCGGGCGGAGTCTGCTCGTAGCTGTTGGAGTTGTCGGTGACGGAGCCCGGCTCCCGTAGGAGTCCGGGCGGAGTTGTCATGTAGTCGATGTTGGCGGCGGAGCCCGACTCCCGTAGGAGTTCGGACGGAGTCTACTTGCGGCTGAAGTTGTTGGCGTCGAGGATGAAGCCCAGCTGCCATAAGAGTCCGGATGGAGTTTTCCTGCAATCAAGGTTAAAGGCGAAGTCCGGCTCCCGTAGGAGTCCGGACGGGGCTTACCAGCAGTTGACGCTGAGGACGGAGTCTGGCTCCCGTAGAAGTCCGGGCGGAGCTATCCTGTAGTTGATGTCGGCGGCGGAGCCCGACTCCTGTAGGAGTCCGGGCGGAGTCTGCTTGCGGCTGAAGTTGTTGGCGTCGAGGATGAAGCCCGGCTCCCATAAGAGTCCGGGCGAAGTTTTCCTGCAATCAAGGTTAAAGGCGAAGTCCGGCTCCCGTAGGAGTCCGGACGGGGCTTACCAGCAGTTGACGCTGAGGACGGAGCCCGGCTCCCGTAGAAGTCCGAGCGGAGCTGTCCTGTAGTCGATGTCGGCGGTGGAGCCCGGCTCCCGTAGGAGTCCGGGCGGAGTCTGCTCGTAGCTGTTGGAGTTGTCGGTGACGGAGCCCGGCTCCCGTAGGAGTCCGGGCGGAGTTGTCATGTAGTCGATGTCGGCGGCGGAGCCCGACTCCGTAGGAGTCCGGGCGGAGTCTGCTTGCGGCTGAAGTTGTTGGCGTCGAGGATGAAGCCTGGCTCCCATAAGAGTCCGGATGGAGTTTTCCTGCAATCAAGGTTAAAGGCGAAGTCCGGCTCCCGTAGGAGTCCGGACGGGGCTTACCAGCAGTTGACGCTGAGGACGGAGCCCAGCTCCCGTAGAAGTCCGGGCGGAGCTGTCCTGTAGTCGATGTCGGCGGCGGAGCCCAGCTCCCGTAGGAGTCCGAGCGGAGTCTGCTCGTAGCTGTTGGAGTTGTCGGTGATGGAGCCCGGCTCCCGTAGGAGTCCGGGCGGAGTTGTCATGTAGTCGATTCCACTGAGGACTTCGGCTGTGGGTATTTTATACCCAACACTCGTGTATGTGGATTTTAAAATTTTTTTAAAATTAAAATATAATAGAATAACAAAATAAAATACTTTTAATCTAAGCATGTATACATCATATGTAAACGCCTAAAGATCTAGTTCATATGTACAAAATAACACAATCTGATTTTAATCTGAAAATAAATATGTGATCGGATCGTGTACCTATTTCGCTTTTCCTATCTTCAAGTCTAGATCTTTGCATGGGCTAATCTTCATCTACGATCTGATGATCTCAGATGTCTTTAACAGATCTATTGAAGCTGCACAAGCATTCGACCTCTATGCATATCTACACAAAGTCTTGATCTGATCAGAAGCCTTTGATCTCACCAAGGTACTAGTTTTCTTACAGAGATCACATCTTGATGGTTGATAAATTTTTTTTTTTTCTCTCAAGACACTCTTAGAGAAGAAGAAGATTAGAAGGATGGAAGGAAAGATGAAGAAGAATGAGGATACCCTTTCTTTTTCTTCTTGAAATCACACACATGATCTCTACATTGAAGATCTAAAGAAGAATCCTTTCTTCTCTTTTCTTCCACATATGAGAGAGCTCTTCTCTCTTACTTTTTCACGCCATGAAGAAAATATGTTTTTCTTCTTCCTTTGCATGCCTCTAAAAGGAATTTTTTCTCTCTAAAATCAAATCACAAGAAGGAAGATTTTCTTCCTTTCTTCATCCCATGAGGAAGACCGTCTTCCTCACCTTTTTCTCACACCTAGGAGGAGGAACAATTCCTCTCTTTTTTAGCCCAAGAGGAAGACCTTCTTCCTCTCTTTATCTAATGCCAAAGACCTCTGATTTCCGCATCAAAACCAACAACCAACTAGCAAATGTCTCCCATTAAAAACCAATAGCCCACACCCAAGAAGTCCCACTTATATAGCCGTGTAATAGGGCTTCAAATAGGAGTTTTAATAGGAATCCAATTCCTAATTTTATGGCATTAAGAAGAGGGGTGTGCATGACTTTTTTTTTGTGGGGAGAAGAGCATGAGAAATCTCATGCAAATAAAAGATAGTGTGGAGCTTTGGGGTGGCCTCAAAGATGTGGCGTGGAATATGGGGTAGGTAGCCAAGATCATGTGGATTCCTAGTCAAACTAGGAAATCTTGATTCTTGGTCAAATCCCTAACTAATTCATGAACCAATCCTAACCAACGTAGAAATTAGTTATAACCAAATAACTAATCAGGTCCTAGCCCAATTAGGAATCCAATTAGGTCATAATCTAATTAGAAAATTAGTTAGGCTAAACCCCATCAAATTAGGGATTGATTTTTTGGATATAAGGTCATCTCATAATCAATAGGGCTTGATCCAATCAAGCCTATTATCTAATAGGACTTGATTCAATCAAATTCAAATCAAACTAAATTAAATCGAATTTAATTAAATCTGATTGAACCCTATAGTTCAATTATATTGAGTCTTATTGCAATCCAATTGCTAATTGAATCTTCTTAAAAATTCACTAACCCTTAGTGAATTTAATATCATAAATTTTACATTGATTTAATCATCAATTAAATTGATAATTAAATCCTATTATGATTCATAATCGTAACTCAATCATCTGATCAGTCAAAAGTTTCTTTTGTGTGTGACCCCATAGATTCTATTCTGCCTGGTAGTGAGGTATATTGTGATCCTTATCACAATATCATCGAAACTTCTTTCAATGGATTGGAACCATTCTAACTCAACCCATCAAAAATCATCGATCATCAAGATAATGCTCATGAGCTCAACAATCTATTAGTGACATCTAGTAGTATGTAGTGATAACCCAGCAGAATAAAAATGATAAACTTTTAACTGCAGTTACTATATGATACAATCCCTCTATTATTAGTCCCGACTTGATGGAGGTTATAGATAATTCGTCAAACACCATCGTCAGTCATATATAAGATTTATTTGACTTGAGTTCATACTATAAATCTCCATGAAAACTCTTTTCCATCAATCACACTATCTCGGCCAAGGACTTCTGAACTCAGTCTCATAAATTATATAGGACTACTCCTTTCTACTAAGATCAATAGATCCCATCTAGATGCATATTCTGCTCCTACAGTGGACCAGCTATCACCAACATCCACTATAAGGACTCATTGAGGTCATGTTTATGTGTAGTTAAACTCCAGCAGCCTCACTGTGAGCAGCCGTGGCACTGCAGGTTAAAGGACCAGTCATACTACTGTAGCATCAAGAAAGTCACTAACGAGTAAGCAAACATCTATATGACTTCTTGTATTGATCACGCTTAGTGCAAGTTTTTCTTTAACACCACTTGCACTCTCACTCCAGTGTCCCTACACTACAGACTTGAGACTTATTTATTCGAAGAAAGTGATCTTGCATCGATCTGTTTGAATCAATCACTATCTCCATGATGATCCTATTATTGGAAAATATGTCTCAAAAGCCAATCGTCAAGCTGTTAACGGTTGAGCAACCAAATATTGTAATTGATTTGTTAATAAATAAAATATATTTTTGATATTTTCATCACAAGTTTTCATCAATTAATGAACTCCGTTGTTGTGACGAAGTCCTTAAGACTATTTAGGTTCGATAAAGAGAGGATTTATCGATTAGTCCTTAAAACTGTTCACGATCAAATGATGGGTTGTTAATAAGGATGACAGCTTCTATTGAGCATAGGTCGCTGTAAGCCATATGGGTTGGTTATCCTCTTAATCAAGGAGTGTGGAGACACTGATATGGCATACAGGTGAGATGTAAGGGTACATCATCATTGAACGTGACCACCTCCAGAGCATTCTACTGTCGAAAATATCTCTAATGGGATATAGGTATAAGTGTCCCTTAGACCTGAGATCGTCTTAGTGACTTGCAAGCAACTCACTGTACTTTGATACTGGACTAACTAAATTTTTAATTCAGTGATAGAAGGCTTCTGGGCATAGTCTCATACTTGCGAAGTCAGAGTATGATCGAGATGGGATTGACCACTCCAAGAGTTGGAGAAGAATGAGTCGCTGTATTTTAATTTAGCAAAATCTTGGCCCGGATAATCCATCAGATGGATTTGATATTTTGAAATACAATGTAGATAACCTGATCAGAGTTGACAGTTAAACTCTGAGATGTCTTATGATCATTTTGGTTAAGAAGATGAATTATATGAAAACTATATCTGCATGGGTTCTAAGGATGTTGGTCTACACATTCGACCTATCCGACCGTCGAGTACAATTGCTAGATGGTCATTTTGATTGGTACAAAAAATTATTTTTATGCTATCAATTTAGGTTCGAACCTATGAGGTCACACACATTAGAGTTCACGATCTGATCGAATGGTTGATCAATGATTAAGAATCGTTCTAGGATTAAACGATCAATACGATTGACATTTAACCTAGTGTAAGTATTGTAGGAGGATCGATTAGCAATTCAATTACTAATTGACTTAATTTGATTAAGCCAATTAATTAAGATTAAGTCTAATTGAATATAATTTAATTAGATTTAGTTTGGGCTTGATTGGATCAAGTTCAATTGATTTATTGGATAAGTCAAGTGCAAGGAAAAACTAGTCCTAGTTCAATCAGGACTTGGGTCAACCTAATTTCTAATTTGATTAAAAAATTAAAATAGATTTAAATATAATTTAATTTGATTAAATTAAATTTTTAATTAGATTAAGATCTATTTTAATTAGGTTGATCTAATTTTGATTTGATTTGGTTTGAGAAACCAAATTAAAACAAGTCATAAGATAGAATCCTAATAAGACAGGATTTTACCTTGCACCACATAAGCCCCCCACGCCCTCTCTCTTATTCCACACCAATTCCCTCTTATTTTGAGCGAAAAAAACCCTCTCCTAGGTCTTCACCATGCCCAAAAGGTTTCCTCTCTTCTTTCTTAGATGGAAGATGGTTGAGGATCAAATCAAAGTAGGAATAAGTTTGGATTTCAAATTCTATGAGATAGAGTTTTAGAAATCCAAAACTCTTTTCCTTTTGCATCGATTTTATCCAAATTTTTCTTAAGATTTTTGTGGCTATTGGTCCACACACAAAAAGAAGGAGGGGGCGCCCAAGAGTTGGGCGCCCCTTATCTTGTCATGTTTGGATAAACTTTGACTAGATATTTGACCTAGACAAGGACTCTATCATATCTCTCTATATAAAATAAATTTCTTTATAAAATTTTCATAAAAAATAGATCAAAGAGAGACCTTTGGGGTGTCCAAAAATCAAAGAGAAAGAAGTTTGAGGCATAGAGATATAATAGACACAAGATAGGGTGTCTAGAGAGAGCAAAGAGAAGAAGAAGAGGGTCTTCTTCTAGGGTTGTTGTGTTCATCTCTTTCCTTCCTCCATCTTGAGTTTTCTGAGAGCGTCTCATATCTAAAACTCTTCCTCCTACTTCTCATCTTTGAAAGAGTCCAAATCAAGAAGAAGAAGGCACCTGATCAACCATTGAAGAAGGATCAGTGCAGTACTAGCATACTGTGTTGATTTTCTGGAGCAGGATTTCTGATCGAGATTCGTGGGCTCGTGTGGATAACTCCTAGAGGTCGGATGTATGTGCAGCTCACAACATCATTCTTAAGCCTGGATTAGTAAGGTTAGAACATCTAAATTGCAAGGTAATAGATCTGATCTATTGTTTATTACATACATTAGATGTAGCATAGAAACATGTTGATGTGATCAACATGTAGTTCATTCTCTATATATTTTAATTTTGATTTAATATCATGTAATAATCATGTAATAAGATCTTAGATCTAGAGATTCTTTAATTTTATAAAATAAATTTTAATTTATTTTAATCTTTCGCTGCATGATCTTGAAAAAGTTTCAAGATCTAACCCTGAAATCCTAGATCTGGTTCCTTCAATTGGTATCAGAGCTAGGTTGTTTATTACATGATTATTTATATATACTTAGATTATTTTTAGATTAAATCTAATTTATAATCTGATTATTAAATCTAAAATTAAAATTTTTAGATCAATCATGAACTGCAAAGTTGTCCTGCTGTAAGGTTTACCCCTTACAGTGCAAAGGTTGTCCTATTTCGTGTAAATTTATCTTTAATCATAAATTTGTTAGATGTGATCTAGATTAAATTTATGATTTATTAGATTTAAAAGATATTTAAATCTAAAATAAAATCTCTTTGTTAATATAACCTGCACAAAGAACCATCAAATTTTTGTCTGAAAAATTTGTGCAGTTTAAAGTTAAAATTATTTCAATTACATGAACCTGTTTAGATTAGATCTAAAGTAGTTTCATGTTTATTTCATTTGCATCTTGATTATGAATCAAACATACAACTTGGTTTGTGGAACCATGTTGTAAAATTATTTTAGAAACATAAAAATTATTTTCAAAAAGCTGAACCCCAACCCTCAGTCCAAAACTTAATTGAGAATTAAGAAGTTGTTTTGATTAGGTTCTAGGATTGTGAATTGAAGAACCTAAGACACAAACCATAACACATTGGGTTAATGGGTTAGTGAGAATTAGGTCTATTAATTGGGTTAGACCTAAGGTTAGATTAAAGATGGACTTAATTAGAGAATTGACTAAATCTAATCATTTGTTGTCTTAGATTAGATCAAGGATTCTCTAGATCAATTACAATAGTTGTAGTTGGTCAAGTCCATGTCTTTAACGAGAACCAAATGGACTTGATTCTTGGCTAAGCGGTCTAGCATGAACTATTAGGTTGATCCAATTGAAACTAATTAAACCAGTTAGTGTCTAAGGTAAACCGGATCGGTGGTTTTTAATTGGGAGCCCGTTTACCTGATCATTTCTGATGGTGTCTAAGGCAAGCTTTGGCAGACCCTCCCACCAATCGAACTTACCTGACCTCTTGGTGAAATTATATTTTGATTGGATCATTTGACTATTCAAGCTGACCCATTTCAGCTAGATAAATTAGTGTAACTGATTTAGGTGCTCCTAGACCAGCCCTTTTAATGGTCCCCCTTAAGCTGACTTGGTGAAGCCAGTGGGAGGATTATGATAAGCTGGTTCATTTGACCTCATCCTCTAAATCAATTAAATCTTCTAAAATTATTAGGTCCTTAAAATGAAATAGTTATGGGGATAACTAGATCATAGCCTCCCATTAAGTGGATGATAATGGGTCCATCAGTTGGATAATCATTGGAGGCCTAAAGGCCTGGTGCTTATCGGCTGATGGAATTATCATTCATAATATGATTTCTTGACTGTATCTTTATAAATGGTGGTTAGGTTAGCCAACCAAAGTTGGGCCTAATCATTCATTGGCTAGATGGGCCAAGTATGGTCATGTTAATAGTTGGACCTAACCAGACCTTTTCAGTGGAGGCCAAAGCCTACTGATTAGGGACTGGGGTAAAATTAAAATTACTAAAAATTATTTAGAGAAATAATTGATCATGAACCTACCATTAGATGTACATAGGTTAGCCAACCAAAGTTGGACTTGTGTGCAGTCTAAGTGGATTCTAGTACCCACTAAGAAATTTGGATAATTTCTTGAATTGGAGGTAGAGGCTACCAATTCGAATAAAATAGTGGGAGAAATCTTTTGATTAAAGTCCAAATCTTTAGGTTTAATGAATCAATTACTAATTAGGTTATGGTTTTTCTTTGTGCAGATATGGCCACTTCCCTATCGCTCCGATCATTGTTGAACAATGATAAGTTGGTGGGATCCAACTTTGGTAGCTGGTACCAAAAGTTGAAGATAGTTCTGGAGCATGAACGGATCCTATATGTGATAACGGATCCTGCACCTGAGGAGTCAGCTGTCAATGCATATGGAACAGTTAGAGATACTTACCAGAAGTGGCTCAGTGACCGGACCATGGTGCGTTGCATCATGCTGGCTACCATGAGCGATGAGTTCAGTCGCAAATTTGAGTCGGCTCAGCCAAAGGACATGCTTCAAGTGTTGGAGGATGCCTTTGGCACACCCAATGACGTGGAAAGGCACAAGACTAGTTGTGTCATTTTCAACACCAAAATACGGGATGGTGCCTCTGTCACTGATCATGTATTGTACATGATCGAGCTGATAGAGCATTTGAGCAAGCTCAGCTTTCCCTTGCATGAGCAGCTTGAGAAAGATGCAACATTGAATTCGCTGCCCAAGTCTTATCTTCCATTCCTCACTCATTATAAAATGACAAAGCCTGAAGTAAACTACCATGGGTTACTGGGGTTGCTTCAGAACTTTGAGAAGGATCACCAACTCCACAAGGAGTCGGTGAACTTAGTGGGAGGTTCATCTTCTGGTTCTCGATCCTTTAAGAAAGAGAAGAAGAATAAGAAGAAGAAAGTGAAGAAGGTGCAAGTTCAGGTTGGGACATCAGTGCAGGGTTAAACCAAAAAGATCAAGCCTGATAAGAGTCAAGCTGAATGCTTCTTTTATAAGAAGTGGGGCACTGGAAGAGGAACTGTCCTCAGTACATTACCTCATTAGACCCAAACAGGCAGAGAAAGCAGCAAGCTATTACTGGGCAATGTATTTATATGATAACTCCTTACAATTTCTCTATTTGTGATATAACTGACTGGGTATTGGATACCGTAGTCCTTACTATATTTGCAATTCGTTGCAGAGGTTGCAGGTCAGTAGGAGATTCGAGCAAGATGAGAGGTTCTTGAACGTTGGAGATGGAAGACCAATTTCAGTTCTAGCATTAGAAATCTTGAAACTTGTATTTGAGTCCTATACCGTTGTTCTTAATGATTATCATTTCTGTCTCAATTTCTTTTAAAACGTTATTTCTGTAGGCCTTCTAGCCAAAAATGATTATAAAATTTCAATAAAGAAATAAGTTTGTAATATCATTATGAATGATGTTACTATTTTTTGTGGATATTTGAACAATGGTGTGTATATGTTATCACAACCTATTAATGTAGTCTATTCTACTAGCAAGCACCCTAGATTAGATAGTGTGTCAGATATCTACTTATAGCACTGTAGGTTAGGTCATATAAACAAGAACAGAATAAACAGGTTGACTCAAGAGAAAATCCTCAAGTCAGTGATTGTGAATCACTTCTAACCTGTGAGTCCTGTCTTCTTGGTAAAATGACCAAGTCACCTTTTACTGAAAAAGGTGAGAGAGCTACTGAGCTCTTGGGCCTAGTACATACTGATGTATGTGGGCCCATGAGCATAAGTGCTAGAGGTGGATATTTCTACTTTATCACTTTCACGGATGATCTATCCAGATATGGATATGTCTATCTGATGAAACATAAGTCAGATTCATTTGAAATGTTCAAATGATTTGAAGTGAAGTAGAAAAACAAACTAGGAAGAGTATTAAAACTTTTCAATCTGACCGAGGAGGAGAATACCTTTCTAGTGAGTTTCTCACATACCTAGGAGAAAATGAGATTTCTCTCAATGGACTCCTCCAGAACACCACAGCATAATGGTGTGTCTGAAAGGAGAAATCAGACTCTATTAACTTGGTTTGATCCATGATGGGTTTTGCCAGCTTGTCAATATCCTTCTGAGATACTGAAAGGAGAAATCAGACTCGAATCAGCCTGTTATCTATTAAATAGGGTTCCAAGTAAGTCTGTAATTAAGATCCATATGAGATATGGACAGGGCATAAGCTAGCACTTTCACACCTTAGGGTCTGGGGGTGCCCGGTCTATATCAAACGGTTAGTTATAGATAAACTCGGATCTAGATCTGACAAATGCACATTCATAGGGTACCCCAAAGAGACCAAAAGATATTTTTTCTACCATGCTGATGAACAAAAGGTGTTCGTCAGTCTTAAGGCAACCTTTTTAGAAAGGAGTTCCTTGGTGAAGGAATCGTTGTCTCTAAGTTGAACTTGATGAAGTTCAACAGGTAGAAGGACGACACCAACAGCTGAACCTGAGTCAAATTTGATTAGATCAGATCCGAGCCCAATGTACCTGCACTATTAAGGCGATCTATAGAGTACCGCATCAGCCGGATAGATACTGCGGTTTGTTGGTCGAATGGTGATCCCATCGAACTCGATGAGAATGATGAGGATTTGATCACTATATGGATGCAATGCAGAGATCTGATTCTAAAAAATAGCTTGAAGCCATGAAATCCGAAATGGAGTCCATTAAGGTCAATGATGTATGGACATTGGTTGACCCACCTGAAGAGGTTAAACCCATTGGGTGTAAATGGGTCTTCAAAAGGAAGAGGGGTGCCAGATGAAAAGGTGAGACCTATAAAGTCTATCTGGTTGTCAAAGAATATATCAACGTTATGGTATTGACTATGACTAGACATTTTTTCTGTGGCAATGCTCAAATCCATTCAGATAATGCTTGCAATAGTTGTCCATCTGGATTATGAGATCTGGCAGATGGATATAAAGATAGCTTTCTTGAATGGAGAGCTGACCGAAGAGGTGTATATGATACAACCTGGGGGGTTTACATCCATAAATGAGTCCAAGATGTGCAAGCTTCAGAGATCCATTTATGGATTGAAGCAAGCTTCTCGGAGTTGGAACATACGTTTTGATAAAGTGATCAAAATGTATGGCTTCGTTAAGAATGAAAAAGAGCCCTGCATATATAAATGGGCAAATGGTCCAGTTGTGGTATTCTTTGTCTTTACGTGGATGACATTCTCTTAATCGAGAATGACATCCTGCACTACAGGAATAAAATTTGGTTGTCATCGCAGTTCTCCATGAAGGACTTGGGTGAAGCATCTTACTCCTAGGGATGAAGATCTATAGGGATCGATCTAAAAAGATACTCGGGTTATCCCAGTCCACGTACATAGACACTGTGCTGAAGAGGTTCAGCATGGAGAATTTCAAGAAGGGCTATCTACCGATAGGCCATGGAATTTCTCTCTCTAAAAAGGATTGTCCGACAACTCCTGAAGAAATAGAGCATATGAGTAGAGTCTCATATGCTTCTATCGTGGGATCTATCATGTACGCCATGACATGTACAAGACCAGATATGGCATACTCACTAAGAGTAGTGAGTAGATACCAATCTGATCCTGGAGAAAATCATGAAAGTGGTTAAAGCTATCCTTAATATTTGAGAAATACTAAGGACCAATGGTTGGTTTATGGTGAGTCAGATCTGAAACTTGTAGGGGTTCACAGACTCTAGCTTTCAATCTGATCATGATGACAGCAGAAGCATGTCGGGTTATATCTTTACTCTGAATAGTGGAGCCATCTACTGGAAGAGTTCCAACAACATACTGTGGCAGACTCTGTTTGCGAGGCAGAGTACATCGCAGCATCGGATGTCGCGAAGGAAGCTGTGTGGTGAGAAAATTCATCACCGAGCTCGGAGTAGCATCCTACCCTCGATGGTTCCGGTCCTGCCTACTGTGACAGCACTGGTGCCATAGCTCAGGTGAAGGAACCCAAAG
Source organism: Elaeis guineensis (assembly GCF_000442705.2). Classification (NCBI taxonomy): domain Eukaryota; kingdom Viridiplantae; phylum Streptophyta; class Magnoliopsida; order Arecales; family Arecaceae; genus Elaeis; species Elaeis guineensis. The sequence goes on from NC_026003.2 coordinate 83,487,329, forward strand.
TACATCAGCGACGAAGCACATTTTGGCATTGCTTTCGCCTGATCTGAGAGATCATGGATTGAGGTGACGTTGACCTTTAGAAGATCGACGGAAAGGAGAACCTGACCGACCCCTTCACTAAAGTCTGGCGATAAAGGAGTTCGACAACCACAAGTCAAGATGGATATAGATACTGTGCCAAGTGGCTTTAGGACAATGGGAGTTGTTGGAAAATATGTCTCAAAAGTCAATCGTCAAGCTGTTGACGGTTGAGCAACCAAGTATTGTAATTGATTTGTTAATAAATAAAATATATTTTTGACATTTTCATCATAAGTTTTTTTCTTCTAATGAACTTCATTGTTGTGATGAAGTCCTTAGGACTATTTAGGTTTGATAAAGAGAGGATTTATCGATTAGTCCTTAAAACTGTTTACGACCAAATGATTGGCTGTTAATAAGGACGACAGCTTCTATCGAGCATAGGTCGCTGTAGGCCATATGGGTTGGTTGTCCTCTTAACCAAAGAGTATGGAGACACTGGTATGGCATACAGGTGAGATGT